>NC_066560.1:11124133-11159133 GCF_024679095.1 Eriocheir sinensis
TCTTTTTTATTTTATCATAGTCGTTGTTATTATTATTATCATCATTGTCATCATTTTTTCATTCTTTTTTGTTTGTCCTGTTTCTCTTTCTGGTTGTTTTCCTGTTTTCTTTTCTCCTTGTTCCTGTTCTTCTTGTTCTTTTTTTCTGTTTCTTTTTCTGATTCCTTTTCTTCCTCTTCTTCTTCTTTTTCTTTTTCTTCTTCTTCTTCTTCTATTTCTTTCTTCTCATCGCCATTTTTCATTCTTACAACTGTTACTACTACTACTACTACTACTACTACTATCATTACCATTACTATCATTGTTGTTGTTGTTGATGTCGTTTTTGCTGAACGTATATATATTTGCATGTTGTCGTTCTCGGTGGCAGTGACGTCGTGAATGTCTGGTCATCGGAACGCGACTTCGATTTATCCGAGAGTGAAATAATTATTGGCGGCCAGGTACTCGGGCATTCGGGGGGAGGGAGGAAGGGAGGCAGAGAGGGAGACGGACAAGTAGGTTAGGTTGGAGGCAGGGAGACAGGGGTAGGGAGGAGGAGAGTGTTTGGAGAGGGAGGGAGAATGATTGAACGGCTTGGGAGGACAGGAGAAGAGTGGAGTAAGAAATGAGAATGAAGGTAAAAAGGAGAGAAGAGGAGGAGAAGGAGAAGAGGTAGGAACAAGTGGAGAGGAGAAGAAAGTGAGGGGAAATGAGGGAGAGAAGGAAGGAGGAAGAGGAAGAACGGGGAGAGAAGTTATTTGGGTAGAAGAGGTAGAATTCAGTAGAGAGAAGAGAGTGGGAGGAAGGAAGAGAGAGAGAAAGGCTAGAAACACGAAGATGGAAGGATAAGGAGAGAGTTAAAGAAAGAAGGCAAAGAGAGAGATAAAGAAGAAAAAGAGAACTGGGATAGGAGACATTTGGGTACGTAGAAGAGATAGGAACAGGTAGAGAAGCGAAGAGAGTGAAGGGAAGGAAGGATGGAAGGAAGGGAGATAAGGAGGAAGAGAAGAGGAGATAAATGGGAATGAAATGAGGAGAGAAGAAGGGAGGATGATTGAGGAGAAGTGATGAGAAGGACAAGATGTATTGGGAAGGGAGGTGGGAGAGGGGAGGGAGAGGAAAGGGAGAGGAAGGGGAGAGGAAAAGGGGAGGAGGAGGAGAGGAAGGAGGAGAGTATAAGGTAAACGAGAGAAAACATATTGGATAGAAGAGGGAAGAGATGGATGAGGAGGAGGGAGAGAGAGGGAAGGAGAGAGAGGGAAGGAGGAGAGGCAGGAAGGATGAGACCATGGAGCGAAGGAGCAATACCCATCAAGGAGGAAGGAAGGAGAATGAAGGAAAGGCAAAAAAGGATGACAGGAAAAATTATATAGAGATGGAGGGAGAATGAACAGATGAAGGAATGAATGGATGGGAGGAGGCAAAGACGAAACGATGAAGATGAAGAATAGGGATGGATGTGAAGGATGGAAGGAATAAATATGCAAGAATAGATGAATGGATAAAGTAAATGATGTATGGAATTAGAGTATGGGTAAATTGAGAGAAAAATGGATGAGGAGATAGAAGAGTTGAGAGAAAAGGAGAAAAATGAAAAACGAGATTAGTAAATGGAGGATTGAAGTAAAAGAGAGAAGGAGACAGAGGTACCAGAGAAGGAGGAAGAGAAAAACAGAAAAAAAAGAACAGAGAGAAGAAATCAGAATGCAGAGAAGGAGAGAGAGATGAATGAAAGAGCTGAGTAGACGGATGAGTGAAGGGAATAAAGGAATAAAAGAAGGAAGGAAGAAGGAAGCAGAAAACATTGAAAAAGAAGCAAAGAACACAGAGGAAGAACCAGAGAAGAGGAAGAAGAAGGAGGCAGAGGAGGAGAGAGAGATGGATGAAAGAGATGAATAGGCGGATGAGTGAAGGGAAGAATGGAGTAAAAGAAGGAAGGAAGAAAGAAGGAAGCAGAAAACATAGAGAAAGTTGCAAGAACCCAAAGATGCAGAGAAGAAAAAGAAGAGGCAGAGGAGATGGATGAAGGGATGAGTAGATGGATGAGTGGAGGGAAGACCGGAGTAATGGAGGCGCCACAAAGGGGAGGAGGAGGAGGTAAGCAAAGGGACAAAGAAGATATTGGGGAAGGGAACGAGGTTGCCCGCGATCAATCCAGTCGACAAACACTGTAGGTGGCGCCTGTTTACGAACCCAACCCCTCTCTCTCTCTCTCTCCTCTCTCTCTCTCTCTCTCTCTCTCTCTCTCTCTCTCTCTCTCTCTCTCTCTCTCTCTCTCTCTCTCTCTCTCTCTCTCTCTCTCTCTCTCCAGTCACCCGAGAGCGGAGTTGTGGGATATATATTCTTTCCTTTTCCTTTTTCTTTCTTTTCCTCTCCCCTAACTCTTTCCTATCGCCCTCGACACCTTCCTTCTCTCTCCTATCTCCTCTCGGGCGTGAGGAAGGGAGGGCGAGGAGAGAAAACACAGCTCTCAACATGCTCTCTATTGCTCCTCGTGTCAGTCTCGCTATGCTCTTCTTTCTCCTCCTCTTCCTCTTCCTCTTCCTCCTCCTCCTCTTGACCACTCCGTTCTTCCGTCCTTTCTTTCTTTCCTGGCATTTCCTGTGTGTGTGTGTGTGTGTGTGTGTGTGTGTGTGTGTGTGTGTGTGTGTGTGTGTGTGTGTGTGTGTGTGTGTGTGTTTACATTTAATTACTTCTCTGGGCAAACTTTACACTCTCCTTTCAACCAGTTTGTCTATTCACTTATCTATCTATCGTTTTTTTACGGCTTTTTTTTTGTTATTTCACATTTTTTTCTCTCTTTATTCCCTTCCTTTCTTTAATATTTTTCATCCCCCCTTCTTTCTTCCGTTTTCTGTGTTTTTTTCTTTTCTTTTTTCTTTCTTTCTTTGATCTCATTTTTCTCTCCTTATTTCCTTCAGTCCTTTCCTTCTTCCTCCCTCATTCCCTCCCTTCCTCCCTTTCTTCCTTCCTTCTACAATCTCTCCCTCCCTTCCATCCTTTCTTCCTCATTCCCTCCCTCCCTCCCTTCCTTCCTTTCCTATTTTCTTCCTTCCTTCCTTCCTTCCACAATCTCTTCTCCCTTCCGTCTTTCCTTCCTTCCTTCCTCAATCTCTCCCTCCCTTCTATCCTATCTTCCTCATTCCCTCCTTTCCTCCCTACTTTTCTTCCCTATTCTCTTCCTCCCTTCCTTCCTTCCTTCCTTCCACAAACTTTCCCTTCCGTCTTCTCTCTCTCTCTCTCTCTCTCTCTCTCTCTCTCTCTCTCTCTCTCTCTCTCTCTCTCTCTCTCTCTCTCTCTCTCTCACACACACGCACGCATATCATCCACCAAAAAAGTCGCGACCCTCCCCCTCCCCCGCTCCCACCACCCCCTCGGAATGGGTCTTGTTAAGTCTCCGCCGCGGCTGGGAAAGAAGCGTCATTTGTTTCCTGGCGGTGGTAAACAAGAGCCATCATCCTCCCTCCCGGGCTTCATTAAGGCAAACAGACAGACAAAGGACCCGCGACTTTTTTGTTTCTTCTTCTTTTTTTTCCTCTTTCCGCTAATTATACACAATGTCGCGTAAATAGGAGTTAAGTGTCCCCTTAAATGACTTCCAACGAGGGGGGGGAGAGGGGGAGGAGGGGGAGGGGAGGAGAAGAAGAAAAAGAAGAAAAAAGTAGGAATAGGAGGAGGAGGAAGAAGAAGAAGAAGAAGAAGAAAAGAAAAGGAGAGAGAGAGAGAGAGAGAGAGAGAGAGAGAGAGAGAGAGAGAGAGAGAGAGAGAGAGAGAGAGAGAAAATAATAACCTCTACAGACAATTAGTAAAGAAAAACAACAACAACAACTGTATATCATTCTTTATCTTAACTTATCTTTGCATTATATAAGAAAAGAAAAAAAAAAACCCTTCCTCTAGCGATAACAATTAAAGAAGAAAAACAACAACAACCATACACGTCGTTTTTTTTATTACATTTTCACTTCTATTTTAATTTCACTTTTCATTTTATTTTTCTTCTTATTTTTTTCATCCTATTTTTTTCTCGCTCAACGTAAACTACGATGAAATACAACGGGCTACTATTTTTCACAAGGTCATTAGGCGTTGTTGAGTTCGTATAAAACCCTTGTTATTACATGATTTACGAGGGGCAATAATAAATAATAGAGGGTAGAGTGGAGGAAGGCAAATAGGAGAAGGAAAGGGCGTGTAATGACCTAATGGGGAGATGTGGAATGGGTGGGAGGGAGTGGGGAGGGTGTGGAAGAGTGGATCGGGGTGGTAAGGAGGAGGAGAAAGTAGTGGAAGAACGGGGTGGGGGGTACGGTGGAGGGGATGTCATAGGTGGTGGTTCTACGGGGTGGGGATGGGTAAGGTGGAGGTGGTGCCATGGGTAGTGGTGATAGGAGGGGGGTTGAGGTAGGTAGGTGGGTAAGGGGTGGAAACAGAAGTGGATGAGGAGGAGGAGGAAAGGAACTGAGTGGGGCGTGAGGTGAAAGGGGTATTATGGGTGGTGGTGCTAGGGAAGGGGTGGAGATAGGTGGGTGGGTAAGGGGTGGAGGCATAGGTGGAGGTAGTGGAGGGGGGGAGCTGAGGACGAGGACTGACAAGGCGTGGTTTATGTAATGGGCGTGGTATAATCTTTTTCGTCTGTAAATGGTAGGGGGATAATTAGATATAGCTGGGGAGAGAGCTGTTTATGGGGGGGGAGTTTATAGAGGTATTATGGGGAGGATCTGAGTGGGGGTGAAAGCTGTCTGGGTATGGGGGGGAGTTTTAATGGTGCGAATAGTGTGGGGGGTAATTTTGAGGGTGGGGTAGGGGAGGAGGAGCTAATGAAGGTGTGGTGGGGAGGAGCTAGTGGTGGGGAGGAGACTAACAAGGCGGGGCTTATGGAATGGTGGGGAGGAATCGTTAAGTGAATGTCTGGGGGAGATAATCACGTGTTAATGGCGTAGGGGCGTGGTTAGGGGAGATTAATGGGGAGGATATGGTAGGGGAGTTGACTGAGACGAGGTATCTTATGTAAGGGGTGGAGAGGAATCGTTATCGGTGTGGATGTTGGGGTGGGGTGATTAGTGTGGGTGGGGTGAGGGGTATGTGAAGGGGAGGGGCTTATGGAGGTCTGTGGGAGGGGAGGAATATATGGGCGGGGCTTATGTGTTGGTGGGGAGGAATAATTTAGTGTGTGTGTGTTTGTGTGTGTGTGTGTGTGTGTGTGTGTGTGTGTGTGTGTGTGTGTTAGAGAGAGAGAGATAATTATGCTTGGGTGTGGGAAAGTGGGTGGGGGCATTATGTTATGAGGGGAGGGATGAGTATGGGGTGTGGCTGGAGGGAGTTGGGGTGGAGAGGTAAAGAGGTGGGGTTGTAGTGGGCGGGGTTTTCAGGGGCGGGGCCACGGGGTGAAGGACAAGTGGGGTGTGCTGTGGGCGTGGCTTCTGGGCGGGGCTAAAGGGGGAGGGGCTGGGAGGGTATCTTGAGGGTATAGGGTCTGGGAGGGATAGGGTGGGGGTGACAGAGGGTGGGGAAGGCATAGGGTGGGTGTCTTCACAGTGGGTGGGGGAGGCATAAGGTGGGGAGGTACAGGTGGGGGAGACATGAGGTGGGGAGGGGTAGTCCGAGTGTCTTCAGATTGGGTGGGGGAGGCATAGGGTGGGGGGTATTGAGGAATGGGAGGGATAATGGAGTGTTTGGGAATGTAGTGAGAGAGGGGAAGGGGTTGAGGGGTGAGGAAGATGATGAGGGTTCAATGACCTGTTGGGTAAGGTAATGAGACTATATGGGGGGTTGGGGGGGACATTGGTGTGGATGTGGTGGGGTCTGGATTGGTTGGGAAGTTGGAGACATTGGGGCTAGGGGACTGGGAAAGCATAGGAGTTGGGGACAGTGTATTGGGGTTTGGACGGAGGGGTGAAAGGGAGGTTGGGGTTGGGACCGTGTGCGTGGTATGGATAGGTTGGGCAGTTGGATATTGTGGGGGTAGTAAGGGATAGTGGGCAAGGACTGAGGTGGGTGAGGTGGGGGTTGGGGGTATGTGTGGGGTGGATGAACTGGAAGGTAGCAGGTAGTTGGGATTGTGAGGTCTGGAGGGCACATGAGTTTTGGATAGTGGGCGGGGGCAGGGGTGGGTAGGTGGGGGGTGGGGGCTTGGGTGGAGGGTAAGGGTGGTGGGGTTGGGCGCGCGAGGGGGTTAAGGTTAAGGGTGTGGCTCTTAGACACGCGCCGAGACTCAAGGTGTGGCTGGGGCGTGTCATGGTGTGTGTGAGTCAGCTGATGTGTGTGTGTGTGTGTGTGTGTGTGTGTGTGTGTGTGTGTGTGTGCGCTAAGATGGTGGAGAAAACGACTTACGTTTGGGGGGGGCAGCTCTCTCTCTCTCTCTCTCTCTCTCTCTCTCTCTCTCTCTCTCTCTGCCTCTCTTTCTCTTATTTGCAGTAATTCACCCTTGGCTGTAATGTCGCCCCCTTTAAGACACTCCACGCACTCAGGATGTTTGCCGTGCATAGATCCCACATGCAGCCCGTCTGTCTGTTTACCGTAGTGCGTGGCCGTTCTTAAAGAGGTGGGCCTTGTAAACACACACACGACCCCCAGCGGACCCAGAGAAAGCAAGAGAGAAACAGAGAACGTAATGCCGGGTCGTTCTTGGGTGGTTGGTAGTGAGGGTTGTGGTGTGCAGCGTTTATGTGTGGGATATTTAGTGGTAGTAATGGGACAAATAAGTGGTAGGTTAGTGGTGTTAGAGGGAAATGAGAGGGAGACAGATTAGTATGAGGAGGGGAAGAGAGTTAGTGGTGGTGGTAGCGATAGTGGTTGATGGAGGGACTAAGGCAAAATTAAGTAGTTTAGGTAGTGGTAGTTTATAATATACATGGTAGAGAGCAAGAAAGAGTTATTGGTGATAGTGGTGGTGATGGTGAATGTGGTGATGTTAGTGTTTGTGTTGCTGGTTGTGGTTGTGGTGTTGGTATTCGTGTTGGTGATGGTGGTGTTGGTGGATTTGGGGTAAGGAAGAGGACGAGGAGGAGGGGAAGGAGGGGTCACGGAACGTAGGTAAGGCTTCTTGAAGGTCATTTGTCCAGGTATGTGAAGAGTACCGAGGTGAGGAGGTCGTTTGTGTAAGTCTGTGCTGGTGGTGTTGGTTTTAAGCAGGAATTATGTTACCTCCCTCCCTCTCCCTCTCTCTCTCTCTCTCTCTCTCTCTCTCTCTCTGGGGATTTTAAGAACAATTATTTTGGGATATAACGTTTTATGGCTTGGTGTGATTCTAACATTGATTCTAACGTTCAGAATTGAGAATGTTTTTGTTTTAATATTGTTATTTATGAATTGATTTTATTTTATACATGTTGAAGACTTTGCTCCTCTTGTTTTCTTATTCTTAATGCGAGTTCATCATTGTATGGAAGGAATTTAAGTTGGAGTTGATAAATAGAAGGAAAAAAAGGAAAAATAAAGGAGAAAAAAGAATCAAGGAGGAAAAGAGATGTATCACAAACGGTATAATAATAATGATAATAAAAACAATGATAATGATAATGATAATAATAACAATAAAAATAGCAATTCGAATTATCATCAGTATAAGTAGAATTCTTTTTTTTCCTTCACCGAGCCGCCTACCGTTTTCTTTCGTCTTCAGAACAAGAGTTTCGCGGTGACATTTTTTTTCTTTGCCTTTGAGCCGCGTCTTACCTGGCTCTGAGGCGCCGAGGAGGAGGTGCCGCGAGTGTGTTGGGCCCAATGTTTGTGTTTGTCTAATAAACTGGAGGAAAAAGTCTCTCTCTCTCTCTCTCTCTCTCTCTCTCTCTCTCTCTCTCTCTCTCTCTACCTCCTTCTCTGACCTAGATATGACGAAGGGAGGAAATGTGAGAGCCAACTTCACGGCTGCAGATGTTTGTGTTTGTGTTTGTGTGTTTGTGTTTGTTTGTGTGTGTGTGTGTGTGTGTGTGTGTGTGTGTGTGTGTGTGTGTGTGTGTGTGTGTGTGTGTGTGTGTGTGTGTGTGTGTGTGTGTGTGTGTGTGTGTGTGTGTGTGTGTGTCAACGTGTGGGTGGAGGTGAATTTTTCCTCTCCTTATTTTTTCATTTTTTATTGCCCAAGACAGATTTATCGTCCACATATATTTTCCTCTTTCCCTCCTTTTTTTCCCTCTATATCTCACCTCTGTTTCTCCTTTTTTTCTTCTATTTTTTAACTAACTTAATTTCCTTCCACATCTCTCTTGCCTCTCACGCGCCTCTCTCCCTCTTAACAAAACCATATTGAAATGACGCATCAGGTATTTTTTTCCTCATATCTATCTCCACATTTCCTTCTCTTATTTCCTGACTCTGGGTCCTCTCTCTCTCTCTCTCTCTCTCTCTCTCTCTCTCTCTCTCTCTCTCTCTCTCTCTCTCTCTCTCTCTCTCTCTCTCTCTCTCGTTTGCTATCTCCCTGCCGCTGTCCACACACAAATTTGCAGTCTTATCTTCGCCAGCCATAGTCCACAGAGGAGGAGGAGGAGGAGGAAAGAGGCAGAAATCGCGTGCAAATATCAACTTTATTTACGAATACTGGAACATGTTTCGTTTTCACTTTAATTTTATGCACAAGTCTGCCCGTTCACTCCACTCTCTCTCTCTCTCTCTCTCTCTCTCTCTCTCTCTCTCTCTCTCTCTCTCTCTCTCTCTCTCTGTGTGTGTGTGTGTGTGTGTGTGTGTGTGTGTGTGTGTTCCACGTGCATCTATATTGATTTCCTGAGGCATGTTCATATCCTGCCTCGCCAACATTAAGCTTCATCGGAATAATTACTTAGGTACAAATATGCGAGTCTGCCATTCATATCCGCGTCCTCGTTTTCTCTTCCTCACGGACACATGAACACAAACAAAAGACGCAGCCAGTCATTTCAGTGCGCGCGTGGACAAGATTCGCGATATAATAATCTTCTGATGGTGCTGTTATTTCTATCACCACTAATATTAATACTTCTACGACTAATATTTCTTCAGCTGTCAGCAACTACACCACTAACAATTAAGGCAAAAACAATATGTGAATCTAAGCTCAGGCTATCTACATCAAGGGCCAGTGAGGCGGATAACACAGGCAGGGGCCGTGGTAAGCGCGGGTGAGCGGCCAGGGCGGGCGGGCGGCGGGTAAGACGGGCAAAAGTAAGTGAAATACGGCAGAGCGGCCCCGCAGAGTTTACGGTCCACGTCCAATTAACTCTTATGGTTCGGTGCGGAAGACAGGAGGAGAAAGTACGCCGCTTCATTTGCCTCTGAGGTACAAAAAAGGTACTGGCGGAATCGACTTTCATTAAGGAGGGACGCTGAGATGGCAGGGCTTAAAGCTGAACTTCGGATAGCGTGAATACTTTTATTTTTATTTATCGTTGATGTTTCATTTATTTCTTCCGCAGGAAAATAAACAAGGCCAATGGTGGGACAAAAACAGGCGCAAAATAATTACTACAACACACTTCTATCCAAAAAACAAATAATAATGTGTTAAAAAGTGATCAAATGAATGTTGCGAAGATAGATTCGTCCTCATCTACACAGCAAAACCTTCTGCTAGTTATTTTGGGAGCGAGTCGATGCTCATTCCACCTTGGCGTGAGTAGCAGAGCGTTACTGGATTTGTCTGTCACGTAAGAAAAGTGCAAATGAGTGTGTGTTACAGATGGAGAAGTTTCGAAGCGTTACGATTGGATTTAAACGAAAGACACAAGGTGGAAGCGTTTGAAACACGGGATAAAAATGCTGAACTTGCGGAATTGGTTGTCAGGAAGAGACTCGTCACGTCTTAAAGAGATAAACCAGTCAGTCGCCAGGAGTCAAATTGCAAAACTTTTTCACAGCTTTCAAATGGAAGATAAAGCGAGATTTCACACCCATCCACCCCCCACACACCCACTCCGCACACACACACACACACACACAGGCAACGAGAAAATGCTGGCTTTGAAATATTTGTTTAACACGACAGTAGAGAGTTTATTTACACCCTAAAGAGAATAACGCCCTGTTGAGTCTGTGAAAGGCACTGACGCCTCTACGCAGCGGGTTTGAAGTCACTACACTTGACACAGATACAAACATAATGCTGTCATTGCAGAAATTAGTTGACATCAGAGAAAGGAGTCTCGCTACATCTTAAAGAGTAGAACGTCATGTTGAGTCTCGGAAGAAAAAAGAACCGACGCAGCAACTTTAAAGGAAGAAAAATGTGACTACGCCTATAATTGGGATAAATGGTTGACGCTGGCGCAGAGACCCATTAACACCCTACAGTGAAGAATCTCGTGTCAGGTCTCAGAGGAGTAATGATACACCTACACAGCGGCTTGAAAGGGAGACAAAGCGTGATTGCAATTGACAAAGAAGAAAAAATGGTTGAAAGAAAAATCTACCATGAAGTAAGAGATTGATTACGCCCTATTGACTGTGAGGAGAGTAACGGCAAACTATTCACTGGCTTAAGAATGATAGAACGTGGCTGCATTGGGCACAGATAAGATAAAAAAATGCAAGCGTTTAAAAAAAAAAGCCTGACTTGAGGAAAAGAAAAACTCGCTACTGCTTGAAGAGAGTAGACCACATTGCTGCATGTAGGAAATTAAGAACAAGTATACTCAGCGGCCGTAAGAAGAAAAGAAAATTGTAAGAAAAATGAACTAGATGATTTCTTGACGGAGATGGAAAAAAATGGTTCGGTAAAAGAATAACTCGAGAAGAATTTCGTTGCGTCTTAAAGAGATGAACGTACTTACGAGCCTCGGGAGAGTAATGTCAAGCCTACGCAACGGGCTTAAAGGGACTGCTCTTGACACTGATGAAAAAATGCTGTTGCTGCAGAAATTGGCTGACGCGGGAGAAGTGAGACTCAGAGCGACTTAGAGGTTGGTATATTTTCAGACACTGCCACCCCTCACATCAACTACTTTCAAAGGCCATAAAGGAGATCAATCGGATTATCATGAATATTTCTGAAGATTCATAGGTCGGTATTATGATACATTCGCTTCTCACAGCATCTATTTCTAAAGGTCAAAGAGCGGGTCAGTCGGGTTCTAATGAGTGTTTCTTCAGGTTCACGGTACAGAAGAAGGGTCACACTACCACCAGGGTCGTAAAACTAGTCATGGAAATGCCCACAATTCTTACGAAAGCCTTGTCAAATATGTGGTTTTGGGCGACGAAATGATTGATAATACGACCCCAATATCCTGTTGAGTCACACGACAAACAACGGCAAATCTATCTTGTGACTTTAAAGGAGACAAAACGGGTCCGTATTTGACTCAGATGAAAACTCTCTCGGCGCCGTTCCTAAATTAATTGTCGTGAAGGAAGAGTCTCGTTACGTCTTAAAGAAGTAAAAGTCATTGGAGTTCTCGGGAAACTAATGCTGAAGTTTCCTATAACTTTGGGAGGAAGAGAAAGCGTGACTGCATCTAACACAGTTGGGAAAAGAAAAGAAAAAAGAAAATCTGTCCCTGAGAATTTGGCTGTCGTGAGGGAAAATGGGACACTCTTTACGGCAACGTACTCACCGAAGAAAACGAAAAGGAGTCCTCATTCCAGGGATAACAATGCTAAAGCCGCGATATGGCCTGTCACGGCGGAGTTTGGGACATTTAGGGGTATAGGTAAAGTTGGGAGCATACGATAAACCTACGCGTGGCTTCAGTGCTCAACTCTGTCACATTGGAGACGAAAGACAAAATGTTCTCTATCATCTTACCTTTAGCTGCATGACAGGTAACAAGGGCAGGTGTATGGGAACTTCATCTTACCTGAGAGGAGATAAAAGAACAGTTATTAGTGACATAGGATAGGTTAAGAGTGTTGAGTAATACATAGAAAAAATAGAAATAATAGAAGGATTAACGTTACTCTACCTCCCCTCTTCTCTCTCTCTCTTTCTCTCTCTCCATTTCTCTCATCCAGTAACCCTCTACCCCTCCTCCTCTTCCTCCTTCCTCTTCCTCCTCCACACCTCATCAACTCCTCCTCTTCCTCATTCCCTCTCTCTTCCACCTCTTCCCTCTCCTATATTGCTCTGCCTTGTCTCAGATTCTCCTTATATAATCCTTTCCTCCCTTATCCTGTCCCTTTCTCTTCCCTTGTCTCCCTTATCCTCCCCACCTCTACCCCCTTCTCCTTTTCCTCTTCCTCTACCTCCTCCTCCTCCTCTTCCTCTTCCTCTTCCTTTTCCTCCTCTTCTTCTTTTTCTTCTTCTTCTTCTTCTTCTTCTTCTTCTTCTTCTTCTTCTTCTTCTTCTTCTTCTTCTTCTCCTCCTCCTCCTTCTCCTCCTCTTCTTCTTTTTCTTTCTCTCTTTCTTCTTCTTCTTCTTCTTCTTCTTCTTCTTCTTCTTCTTCTTCTTCTTCTCCCTCCTCCTCCTCCTCCTCCTCCTCCTCCTCCTCCTCCTCCTCCTCCTCCTGCAGCCTTTCTCCAAACCAACTCCTCTTCTTCTTCTTCTTCTTCTTCTCCTTCTTCTCCCTCCTCCTCCTCCTCCTGCAGCCTTTCCCCAAACCAACACATCGGCGGGACAAACCATTATGGGAAGGACCTGCCAGGGAACAGGCCGAGGCGGAATTAATTGTCCTGAAAGAGAGTCGCACCATCTGTCTCCCTCTCCCTCTCCCTCTCTCTCTCTCTCTCTCTCTCTCTCTCTCTCTCTCTCTCGGGCGTATAATCCGTAGGTAATATGGTGACACGGAGGATAAAAGGAAAGGCGAGAAGAGGAGGGAGGGAGGGAGGGAGGGAGGAAGGTAAGGAAAGGACCAAGGAGGAGGAGGAGGAGGAGGAGGAGGAGGAGGAGGAGGAGGCTTAGGAGGAGGATAAGGAGTAGGATGATGATGAAGGCGAGGAGGAGAAGGATAATTAGAGGGAGTAGTAGTAGTAGTAGTAGTAGTAGTAGTAGAGGTAGTAGTAGTAGAAGTAGGATAAGGAGGAGGAAGAAGAGGAGGAGGAGGAGGAGGAGGAGGAAGAGGAGGAGAGGTAAGGGGAGAGGTGAAGAGTAACTTTATTATTGGCTGCAATGGAGTGGGTCATCCATCTCTCTCTCTCTCTCTCTCTCTCTCTCTCTCTCTCTCTCTCTCTCTCTCTCTCTCTCTCTCTCTCTCTCTCTCTCTCTCTCTCTCTCTCTCTCTCTCTCTCTCTGATACGGTAAGGTGATCATTCTCTAAGCGATTATTCAAGCTATTACCACTACTCCTACTACTACTACTACTACTACTACTACTACTACCACCACTACAATTAATACGACTACCAATAATGAATTCAGCCCCTACTGTCTTTTCTCCTCTCCTTTCTCTCCTCTCCTTTCCTCTCCTCTCCTCTCACTTCCTCTCCCGCCGCCCACAGCAATATATCACAACTTCTACCTTCCCCCTCTCCCCCTCCCCCCCAACACCACCACCAACACACAGATACAATTAATACAGGAATAATTGACCCATAAATAACCTTAGGATCCCTCTTGTTTCCTGCAGGAGAGGAGGAGGAGAGAGGAGGAAGGAAGGAAGAGGTAGTTTTGCCTAATTCAAGCTTTTATGAATTGAGTGTTTTATTTTTGTGCATTTTCTGATTGTTTATGAATGGTGGAAAATTTGTTCGTAGTAGTTTGTTATGCATTAATTTTACAGTCATTGTTTGTTTATTTATTTACTTTTTTTGGGTGTGAATCGTTTTTTTTTTAAGTTCAAGCGCATTTACTAGATTATTAATGGTGTATTCTGTTTTTTTCCTGCTGTTTCCTTCTCTTGCGATGGTTTCTTTTCCTCTTTTTTCCTTTAATGCTTTTTCCCCTTCCTTTCCTTTAAATAAGTTAGCTGACTCGCGTTCATTTATTTTTATTTTTATTTCTCCTTTTTTTTCAATGTGTTTTTTCCTTCCTTTCCTTTTAACAATTTAGCTAATTCGCGTTCATTTATTTTCCTTTCACTTTTCCTTCCCTTTTCCTTTTCGAGTTCTTGTTTTTTCCTCCCCATCACTTTCTTTTAACTTTTCCTTATTCGTGTTTTTTAATTCCTTTCCTATTCGGAGCCTTCACGATCCCACTGGCGGGGCGATATTTGTCTGGCACTGCAAAACTCTCCCTTTCATTTTTACCTGTAGTTTTACCTTTAGACTTTTACTTTTACCTCCACACTGAAACACATGAAATCGAATGCCTGTACTGTATCAATTTCCTCGGTCCTTCCCCTTATTTTTCCTTTGAAGTTTTCGTTTACTTCTTTTAACTTAATTTTTTCATACGTCTTGCAGGGAATGTTTTTTTTTTTTTTTTAGTATATTAACGATGTGGTCTTCTTCATCCTTCCCCTTATATTCTCTTTCTTGTTTTCACTTTTTCATTTCTTTCATTTTTTTTTCATTCATCTTGCACTATGAAACGCATGGAATGTTAAGTTTTTTTTTTTATTATATTAACGATGTATTCCTTTCATCCTTCCCGCTTACATTCTCTTTCTTGTTTTCACTTTTTCATTTATTTCAATTTTTTTTCATTCATCTTGCACTATGAAACGCACGGAATGTCTTTTTCTTTTACTATATTAACGATGTAGTTTTCTTTATCCTTCCTCTTGCATTCTCTATCTTGTTTTCCTCCGCTTCGTTTGTTTTAATCCCATTCCGGGCAAGTCTTCACGTCGTAATTTATCTATGTGTTGTCGTTTGTCACGCACCTTGAAACATATTGAATACCATGCTGCTACACTTTTAATGCTATGCTCGTCTCTTTCCTCTAACTATATTTCTCTTATTTTCCGATCTTTTTTATTCTTTTCGTTCTAGTGCCTGAGCTGTATTTGCTGCTGCACATTGGAACACTTTGCATGCTGTCTGTGGTCCTAGAATTTCAATGATATATTCCTCTGAGTTCCTCCCCTTTGCTGTTTCTCTATTTTATTTTTATTTTCATTTCACGTGTTTTCCTTTTCTGTCTTTTTTTGTTCAAGTCTTTAATGCGATTAGTGGTGGAATTTCCCGTTAAAAGATTGTGAGTGGGTGTTCCTGGTATTTCAGTGATGTTTTCTCTGTTCTTCCTTTCTTTCTTTGTTATTTTATTTCCATTTTTCGTGATTTTATTTAACTTCGTTCATGTGTTTTTATGATGTCATTTGTGAGATTTAATTCTGCCACTATGAAGCACATGGGATGGTGTGTTTCATTTATTTCAACGTTGTTTTCTTCTCTATCCTTTGCTTATATTTCTCTACTCTACTTTCCTTTTCTCTCCTCGTGGTTTTATTTCTTTCCGTTCAAGTCTTCATGGAGTAATTAGTGGGGCGTAGTTTTGTTCTCCACGGTGAAACATATGAAATAATGTCTTCAAATTATCTAATGCTGCAAGTCTTCATGGAATCATTAGTGGGGCGTAGTTTTGTTATCCAGTGAAACATATGAAATAAAGTCTTCAAATTATCTAATGTTGCAATCCTCGCTATCCCTCCCCTTGCTGTACCTCGTGATATTTTCCTTCTTCTGTATTCGTGTTCGTATTCAGTCTCGTTCAAGTCTTCACGTTTTCATTTGCGGGAGAAATGATTTGTCTTGCACGATGAGAGATATTGAATAGTTTGCCATTTTCTGTTTTGGCGGGGCATTCTTCTTCAGTTTTCCCCTTCTCTTTCTCTTCCTCTTTTTCTTCATCTTCATAATCTTCTTTTTCTCTTTTTCTTTTGTTTTCCCTTCTCTTTCTCTCCTCCTTCTCTTCTTCATCTAAATCATCGTCATCATCTTCTTCAGTTTTCCCCTTCTCTTTCTCTTCCTCTTTTTCTTCATCTTCATAATCTTCTTTTTCTCTTTTTCTTTTGTTTTCCCATCTCTTTCTCTCCTCCTTCTCTTCTTCATCTAAATCATCATCATCATCTTCTTCTTTAGTTTCCCCTTCTCTTTCTCTTCCTCTTCCTCCTTTTCTTCTTCATCTTCATAATCTTCTTTTTTCTTTTTCTTTTGTTTTCTCTTCTCTTTATCTCCTCCTCTTCTTCATATTCAGCAGCTTCTATTCTACTTTATCATCTTTTTCTTCATCCTCAAAACAACAAAAACAAAAACGCCCACAACAACAGCAATCTTCCTTTTCTTCTTCCTCTTCCTCTTCCTCCTCCCCTGCAGAAAGGTTATGTACTGTGTTGCGTATTTATTAAGGGTGTGTTGCGCGAGCCCCCGTTTGTCTCGCTTGAAAGAATCACATCCCTTGCCTCGGCGGCCTAGTTATGCGCGGTATACTTAATGGTTCCCCGCTTTAATGTGACTCTCTCTCTCTCTCTCTCTCTCTCTCTCTCTCTCTCTCTCTCTCTCTCTCTCTCTCTCTCTCTCTCTCTCTCTCTCTCTCTCTCTCTCTCTCTCTCTCTCTCTCTCTCTCTCTCTCTCTCTCTCTCTCTCTCTCTCTCTCTCTCTCTGTCTTTCCTATTTTTCATTTGTCTTTCTCTGCCAACACCACCATCATCCTTTCCTCCTCCTCTTTTTCTTCTTCTTCTTCTTCTTCTTCTTTCTCCTCCTTCCTTAACTTGCCCCTCTCTCCTGCCTCTCTCAGTAGGCAATCGGACGTCCATTCTCTCTCGAGTGCCACTAAGCGGAAGCCGAAGTGCTAGGGTGCCGTGCCTGTGTCCTCCTCCTCCTCCTCCTCCGTCTTCTCCTCTTCCTCCTCTCGTCCTTCAACCATGTCTCAATTTCCCCTAATTTCTCTTACGTTCTAATTTTCTGTCCTTACTTTTCCCCTTTTTTTCTTTTAATTCATGTTGTAAACTTTCTAAACAACTGTCAAGTCAACGTTTAATTGGGGGTTTCTTTTAGTATTACTTATTATTTATAGTTTTCTTTATGGTGGTTTCTTTTTCCCGTTTTCTCTTTTTTTTCATTTCAAGTGTTCGTTCTCGTTTCCCTGACAAGTATGATTTCTATTTTTTTCCATTTTCTCGTTTGCCGTCAAGTGTTCGTCTGTCGCTCGCTTCTCTCTCTCTCTCTCTCTCTCTCTCTCTCTCTCTCTCTCTCTCTCTCTCTCTCTCTCTCTCTCTCTCTCTCTCTCTCTCTCTCTCTCTCTCTCTCTCTCTCTCTCTCTCTCTCTCTCTCTCTCTCTCTCTCTCTCACTATTACTCTAGCGAGGCGCCGTGACCTTGAAAAACGGCACGGTCGATGGCCGCCGCTGAGTCAGAGGAGCGAGTGTGCTTCAAGGCGGGGCGCGGGTGAGCGAGGGCACGGCTACCATTGTTTGCACGTCAGCCGCGGCAGGAAGTCTCTCCCCACGAGGCCAACGCTCAAGAACAAGGACATATCGATCCGTCAGTTGTTGTAGTACGTCTGTGTCCCGTCGATGTCCCCTCCTCCGGCCCCCGTTTAAAGAGCATGGGTACAGCGATCTCAGTTTGCAGGGTAATTGTTGTAGTATGTGTCTCACTGGTCAACGTTACAGAATATGGAGTAAAAAGTCTTTCTATGCACGTCAACTGTGGTGGTTAGTTAGTTCGACTCCTCACCTCCTCTAATGTTCATGAAAATGGATACAATGTTCTCTGTTTGTACGTCAGGTCATTGTTTGGACGCCAGCTGTTGTTGTATGTCTCTCACTGACCTGACCTGACCCTCAATGAAAAGCATAGACAAATAATCCTAGTCTGCACGTCAGCCCTGCTTGTGTCCTGTATGTCTGTCTCCACCTGATCAACGGTAGTGTCCATAGCGATCCTTGTCTGCACGTCAGCCCTGGTTGTGTCTAGTATGTCTGTCTCCTCCTGATCAACGGTAGTGCCCATAGCGATCCTCGTCTGCACGTCAACTCAATGTCTACACGTCGGCGGTGGTGGTGGTGGTGGTCTCTGTCTTTCTCGCTCCCGTGACCAAGATTGTATCACCGGGGACAGCGACCTTCATTTGTTTGCATGTCGGCGCCGGCGATAATCATCTCTCCCTCTGGTCAACATTGCGAGTACTATGCATGCAGCGCAGATTATTTTGCTATTGCGGTCTTGGAGGGCGAGAAGACATCATTATCATCATTATCGTCATCAGGCATTACTAGTTTAGTGCATGACAAAGGCCTTTCTTAACGTTTTCATTTATTTTTCTCTCAGCTGTTAGTGTAGTTCTTCCTGTTCCAGTTTGGTTCACTGTCTGTGCTGACCAACGTTGCTAGATTGTCGTACTCAGCCGCTTATATTTCCCGACTTCCTATCCCAAAACTGTCTTCTGGGCTCCAATAACGAAACTCATTTATAGTTACCGTTAAAAGAGTTAGATCCTGATGTTTCTTGGCAATAGTTAGGCGTCAGAAACCGGTAAATACTATGCTCTGAGTACGACAATCTGGCAACGCTGGCGCTGACTAGTAATTCTTGGGTCGCCACTCTAGTATTTTCACTGCCTATCGATTTCCAGTTTTACAGAAAATGAACTGCCTAAATCCACTTCTTATTCCTAATGGCCGCTAAAGTGTCATCAACCTTCGTTTCGTTTCAATTCCATGGTGTTCGCTTCCTGTCATTTCATACATGTTATACGCAACAATCTTTTCGCCATTCCTCGCATAACAAGACACCAGCGATGGAGTGTTTGTCGTGCGTCACACTGCCTCCCGGTGCTGAGGTTTGGAAAGTTTCGTTTAGTCGGCGCAACATCTGTGGTCATATGCCGGAGAGAGCCAGAAGGGGAAGGAATTATAGGAGAAGGGAACAGATCCCAGGAGACGGGACATAACCCCCGATTAGTACCTGGTACCCATGCAGTGCTAGGTGGACAGGGGCGTAGGGTATCGGAAAAGCCGCCCAAATTTTTCCACTCCGCCCGGGAATCGAACCCAGGCTCTCTCGGTTGTGAGTCGAATGTGCTAACCACTGCACCACGAAGCTCCCCGTAAGAGATGGACGTAAAGAAGAAATGCCTCACTGTGGACAACCCTTCGTATACTCCTCTGCCATGCCCAACCTTGGCCCACATCCAGAATAGATAAGATGAGACATAATTAATACAACGATCCCCATTGCCATTCACGGAGCATCACAAGCAATCAACATTATCATATCCCATTACGCCTCGGATGTTCTTGCAATTCCCTCGACACGGCCATTAGTGCTTATTAGGCTCAGCGGCGGAGGAGTTGGGGCGTGTTAGCCGAGCCTTAAGCACCAGTCACACTAGGCAAAAAAAAACTCTAAAAACCCAAAACTGAGACATTAAAATAAAATACTGTGAAAAAAACACGTGTAAAGAATGTTAATTTATATGACATTTGGCAGGATTTCATTTATATACCTCAGTTAAATTTTCTACAGTAGCTTTTTGTCCTGTATATAAGTAGTACAATTAGACTGGTGCGCGTAAGTTGACAACCATACCCTACTGGTCAACGCGAGCTCGTGTTCCTGGGTGGTGATGGAGAGAGAGAGGGAGAGGGAGAGAGAGCCAAGTGCACACCTCTTTCAATTTCCACTGAATGACCGGCCACTCGCTCCCGCGTCGGCCGCTCTTCCGTCTCTGTCCGACACATTCCCGGGGCGAGTGTTCCGGGCGGGGCGGCGTACATTCCACACACGGCCCCTTCCACACACACACACACACACACACACACACACACACACGTTCCCTTCCACACACCCTCTCTTCCACATACGAACCCTTCCACATACGACCCCTTACACACACGTCTCCTTCCACACACTCTCTCTTCCACACACGCCCCCTTCCACATACGACCCATTACACACAGGGCCCCTTCCACACACACACGCCCCCTTCCACACTCCTCCCATGACCCTGAAGGTGGGGCGTCCTGGCTTCCTATAGGACTCAATTCTCTCCTGGAGGTTCGATGTGGCTGCAGACGGCCCCGAATAGCCAGTTAGTCAGCCCTGCAAACTGTGGGCTTATGTGTTTCTGTCTGTCTTTCTCTGTCTGTCTGTGTTTTTGTCTGGTTCCGTGTCTGTGGCTGCCTCCTCCTCTGTCTGTCTGTCCATATGTCTGTCTGTTACCCTCTCCTCTCTCTCTTCTTTCTCTTTAATCACTGGAAATTTACTCTAAAATCAGAAAATGGGAAAAATCAATGGAAACTCTACACTCTGTAAACTCTAATTCGTCTCCCAGCGCCACCCTCCCTCCCTCTCTTCGTCTCTCCTTCCCTCCCTTCCTTTTAGACAAGAGAAACAAGCGGCCATTTTTCCCCGTCCCGCCGTCCTTTTCATATCAGACGGAGCCACCACCACCACTACCACCACCACCACCACCGCCACGTCCGACTCTCCTGATAAAGCTGAACTCTCCGCTCAGACGTTCTCTAAAAGATTCAACACTCGACTATTCCCGACTCCTCACCGCTGCCATCCCCCCGCTGCCGTGTCCTACTTCGTCCTCAGAAACCACAGGAAAGTCCCCTCCTCGCTAACGTTGGGCTTCTTCGTCGCCTCCTCACGTTCGTAGTTCTGTAGTTCCCTCTAATATTCTTCCCCTCGCTTCCCTTCCTCCCCTCAGCCACGCTTATCTAACATCCTTCTCTTCGCTTCCTTCCTTTCCCATCCTTCCCTTTCGCTTCCTTTCCTTCTGTTCTCTCTCGTGCCTTTTACCACCTTCCTTTCCTTTCCTTTCCATCCTTCCCTTCGCTTCCTTTCCTTCTGTTCTCTCTCGTACCTCTTAATACCTTCCTTTCCCTTCCTTTCCATCCTTCCCTTTCGCTTCCTTTCCTTCTGTTCTCTCTCGTGCCTCTAACTACCTTCCTTTCCTTTCCTTTCCATCCTTCCCTTTCGCTTCCTTTCCTTCTGTTCTCTCTCGTACCTCTTAACACCTTCCTTTCATCCAGTTTTCTATCATGATCTTCTATTTGCTTCCTACCCTTCTATCCTCTATTCTATTCTAACATCCATTCCATCCACCTCCTTTGTTTCGCTTCTCTTCGTGTCATTCTAATAGCTTTCCTCTCATCCAGTTCCTTCTTCTATTCTTCTTCCTTTCCCTCCTTTATCCATCTTTTTCTAACATGTGTCTCCTCCACCTCCTTCCTTTTGCTTTCCTTCCAGTCTCTCGTAACAGCTTTCCTTTCATCTCTCTCTCTCTGTTATCCTTCCCCTTTTCTTCCCTTCCTTTTCTCATTCGTCCTTCCCACTGCTTCCTTCTTTCACTCCTATGTCAGTCTCTATCAATCTTCTCTCTCCTTCATTTTTCTTCCTTTTCCAGCTTCACAAACATCCTTCCTCTCGCTCAGTTTTCTCTCGCATCTTTCCTCTCATCCAGCATCCTTCCCCTCGCTTCCTTTTGTCCCCTCGTCCAACCTGCCCCTCGCCTCCCTTCTTCCCCTCGTCCACCACTAATAGCCCTTCCCTCGCCTCTCTCCTCCCCCTTTCTTCCCCTCGTCCATCTCCCTCTAACACCCTTCCCCTCTCCTCCCTGCCTCCCGGTCATTAATCATATTTTGCGTGCACGTTCATCATATTTTACGTGGTTTTCCTTCCTCCTCTAGTCCACCTCTAACATTCTCACCCCCTCGTCCACCTCACTTTCCACCCCGATAACCACCACCACTACCACCGCCTTATCCCCCCTCCACCCACCTGTTCCCCACCGTCATTACCACTATGCTACGGCTCCTACACGTTACCTCATGCATAATAAAGTCTTCTCTATAATGCAGGACTGTTTTTTTTTTAGGAAGTTTGTTGAAGAGAATGTATACTGGCGTTTCCCTTGTTTGTTTCCCTTCCTATGACCTGAACACATTTTTTTTTGGATTGTTTGTGTGTGTTTCTGAAAATTAGGTTAGTAGTGCTTTTTCTCATCTTCCTTTTCACTTTCCTTGTTCCATTTCCTTTCGTGTACTTTGTCTTTCTGATCATCAAGTTACCCTTCCAGGCGTCACTAAGCACAACACCTAACCTCTGTCCGTGTGTGTGTGTGTGTGTGTGTGTGTGTGTTTCCTCTTTTCTTTTGCGGCCTCAAGAGTGTTGGTAATTGAGGGCAAGTGGCTCCTGTTTATTCGGGCGTTCGTTTAAAGGTTTCGCTCTTCAACTAATCATGCACCCTTCCGTTACTCTCCTGTCTATTCCGTTTTATCTGCCTGTTTCCTCCACCTTCTGTTTTGGTCTTGAGATAATAAAAGTTTCTACCGTTTACTTTAATGTATAGATATAAACATGTCGCGTCTTTTTCCCTTTTTCCTTGTTTTCTCGTATATAACCTACGTCAAAATACTCCATCTTTAATTTCTTGCTTCTCTTTAAACTCGATTATAGGGAATTATTAGTCGACGAGGAAAAGTTAAAGTGCTTTCAGTCAATTACAGGTACGAGGCGCAGGTGCAATATAGGTGTTTCCAGGTGTTCATGTAAATACTCTCTCTCTCTCTCTCTCTCTCTCTCTCTCTCTCTCTCTCTCTCTCTCTCTCTCTCTCTCTCTCTCTCTCTCTCTCTCTCTCTCTCTCTCTCTCTCTCTCTCTCTCTCTCTCTCTCTCTCTCTCTCTCAAAAACAGGCAAATATGCATTAAAGAGTTTTCCGGTCTGGGCCATTAATCTTATTTTGCGTCCGCGTTCGCCATGTTTTGCGTGCACTCATTATATTTTGCGTGCACTCCTTATATTTTGCGTGCACTCATTATATTTTGCGTGCACTCATTATATTTTGCGTGCACTCATTATATTTTGCGTGCACTCATTATATTTTGCGTGCACTCATTATATTTTGCGTGCACTCATTATATTTTGCGTGCACTCATTATATTTTGCGTGCACTCATTATATTTTGCGTGCACTCATTATATTTTGCGTGCACTCATTATATTTTGCGTGCACTCATTATATTTTGCGTGCACTCATTATATTTTGCGTGCACTCATTATATTTTGCGTGCACTCATTATATTTTGCGTGCACTCATTATATTTTGCGTGCACTCATCATATTTTGCGTGCACTCATTATATTTTGCGTGCACTCATTATATTTTGCGTGCACTCATTATATTTTGCGTGCACTCTATATTTTGCGTGCACTCATTATATTTTGCGTGCACTCATTATATTTTGCGTGCACTCATTATATTTTGCGTGCACTCATTATATTTTGCGTGCACTCATTATATTTTGCGTGCACTCTTTATATTTTGCGTGCACTCATTATATTTTGCGTGCACTCATTATATTTTGCGTGCACTCTTTATATTTTCTTCCTTCCCTTCTCTTCTCTTTTCCTCCTTTTCCTTCCCTTCACGTCCCTTTTCTTCCTTTCACTTCACATCCCTTTCCTTCCCTATTCCTTCCCTTCCCTTTCACTCCGTTCAATTACCTCTCCTCCCCTTCCCTCCCTTTCCTTCACCATTCCTTCCCTTCCCTTCATTCCGTTCAATCCCCTTCCCTTCCCTTCCCTCCCGCCTCTTCAGCTTCCCCCATTACTTTTTTGCGTGCACAGGCGTCATATTTTTGCTTGCACGTACATTATAATTCATTGCGTGCACACTCGTTACATTTTACACACACACACACACACACACACACACACACACACACACACACACACACGCGCGCACTCACTGCCTCGCGTGTGTTGCGTTCGTCTTATTTTGCGTGCACATTCTTTTTCTTTTTTTGCGTGTGCACTTCTTCCCCTCCGTTTGCGAGCAGTGATGCCCTTCCTCCTCCTCCGCCCCTCACTTGCCCCCCCCTCGGTCAGGCAGTCCCGTGTAAACAAGGACACAGGCGTGAGAGAGAGAGAGAGAGAGAGAGAAGAGAGAAACACCTATATTCCAACGCTCTTCCAGCCCGGACCAATTAAGGACAGTTTCCCTTCCCCAGTGTGTTCCCCCTGCCCCTCCCCCCCCCTCCCCCCTTCCCCCTCCCCCTTTGTACCCCCTCGCCGAGAATGGGAATTAAGACAAAAACAAACAAACAACAACAACAACAAAAAGAAAAGCCCCCAAACACCCGCCGCGTAACCAAACCAAACTCTTCACGGCGCTGAAAAAAAATAATTCTTGAAAACCCTTCACGCAACACGACCGTTTTTTTTTTTTTACTGCTCACTTTAAACATTTAACTCTACCCTCCTCCTCCTCCTCCTCCTCGTCCTCTTCCTGCTTCTTCTTCCTCTTCTTCTGCTGGGCCTGTTTCTACCAAGCCTTTAAGATATTCTAAGGAAAATCAATAGACGGAGCCATTTCCAGACTACCTTCCGTCCCACCGACCTACACAAGAGGGTAATTATAACCTCTAAAAATACGGTTCGGGATAAAGAGCGGCCCGGTATCAGAGGCGAGGGGCTTACGTTAATATTTACGTAACTAACTCCACAATGTATTCCCCGGGTTCAAGGGGAGACTCGCACCGTTGCCAGATTATCGTACTCAGAGCTTAGTATTTACCGGTTTCTGACGCCTAACTATTGCCAAGAAACATCAGGAATTAACTATTTTAACGATGATTATAAGTGAATCTCCTTATTGGGGTCCACGAGACAGTTCTTGGGGCGGAAGTCGGTAAATATAAGAGGCTGAGTACGACAATCTGGCAATGTTGGGGGAGAGCTGGAGGTGCCCAGCCGTACGACAACCCTTCCCTGGCGCCCTCCCCTGCCTGCCCCGCGGCCTCCTCCTCGTCGATTATGTCGCCGCTGCCAGACGCGCGGATCACAAGAGGCTTAGAAAACCGATTGCTGGTGCGGCCTCCTGTGTGTGTGTGTGTGTGTGTGTGTGTGTGTGTGTTATCTGTTTGTTTGTGTTTGTTTGTTTGTGTGTTTGTTTGTTTGAGTGTGTGTCTGTTTGTGTTTGTTTGTTTGTGCGCGTTTGTTTGTGTCTGTTTTTGTGTGTGTTTGTTTGTGTGTTTGTTTATGTGTTTGTGTGTTTGTTTGTTGTGTGTGTGTTTGTTTGAGTGTGTTGGCAAGGGAACACACACACACACACACGCACACACACACACACACAAACACAAAAGTCACGTGCACGTTCATATATCAACGCCTATCTGGGCACTCACGCGTACACACACACACACACACACACACACACACACGCACCTGCTTACGTATAGTGACCTTGAGAGTGAGATTTAAGAGCGTGTGTGTGCGCTGGGGGGGGGGGGTAATTATGAGGGAGACAGGTAAGTGGCGAGGGTAAAGGTGAGGATGTGAGGATAAGGAAGGAGTGTGGATTACAAGATGAAGGGAGACAGGTGGGTGAGGTGAGGGGAGGGGAGGGAGGGAGGGGAGGGGAGGGGAGGGGAGGGGAGGGAAGGAGAGGGAAGGGAAGGGAAGGTAGGAGTGTGGCTAACAAGATGAGGAAGGGAGACAGGTAGGTAAGGTGAGGGGAGGGGGTAGAAGGGGAGGGGAGGGATGGGGAATGGAAAGGGAAGGGGAAGGAAAGGAAGGGATGGAACGTGAAGGGTAGGGAAGGAAAACAGAGAAAGGGAAAAGGGAGGATAATGGAAAGGAAGGGAACATAAAGTAAGGTAAAGGAAAGATTAGAAAGGAAGGGAAGAGAAGGGAAGGGAAGGCAAGTGAAGGGAAGGTAAAGTAGGGTAAGGCAAGGTAAGGCAAGGTAAGTCAAGATAAGGGAAAACAAAGGAAGGGTCTGAAAGGGAAGGAAACGGAAGATAACAGAAGGGAAGGGAAGGGGAAGGGAAGGGAAAGGAAGGGATGGGAAGATAAGATAAGAGAAGGGAGGGGAGAGGAAAGGAAGGGAAGGGAAGGGAAGGGAAAGGAAGGGAAGGGATGGGAAGATAAGAGAAGGGAGGGGAGTGGAAAGAAAAGGAAGGGAACAGAAGGGAAGGGAATGAAAAGTAAGGGAAGGACAGGGAAGGGAGAGGAAGGAAAGGGAAGGGAGAGAGAGGAGATGGAGAAAGGAAGCAAGGGGGAAGGAAAGGCCAAACACGTGTATCAGATAAGAAGTGTACACGTGTTAATGGGAGGAGAGAGAGGGTGTGGAGGACGACTATTTGGTGTGTGTGTGTGTGTATTTGGGTGTGCATCAGTTAAGACGTTTTTTTTTTTTTTTTTACAACAAAGGAGACAGCTCAAAGGCACACAAAAAAGGAAACAATAATAAAAAAAAGCCCGCTACTCGCTGCTCCTATAAAAAGAATCAAAAGAGGTGGCCGAAAGAGAGGTCAATTTCGGGAAAAGAAGCATGAATTAAATGTGTATCTTTAGAGGAATGTAGTGAAGGTATGGGTGTATCTATGGCTTGTATCAGGTGTGCGTGTGAATGAGAATGAAATGGAGTGTGGCTGATAAGTAGTGTGGTTAATAAGAGGTGTGGGTGGAGGTTGAGAGAGTAATAGATTGCGTGACAAAGAATTATAAGTCAATATCATCACACGCTTCCAATTTCCATAACAACTGTATCCAAATGCCGAAAAGAAGATCAGACGGGTTGTAATACGTGTTTAGGTTCACGGTACAGAAGAAGGGTCCAACTACCACCAGGGTCATAAAACTACCACCAGAAATGCCAAAACTCCTACGTCACCCTAGTCAACTGTGTGTGTGTCAGGGCGCCCAAAATGTTTAAGAATGCCATAGTGTGATAGGAAGTCGGTCTGAGCGGAGAGAGTGGGTGTTGAAGTATATAGAGTGAGGCTAAGAGAACGGAGAGAAAGAGAACGGAAAGAGAACGGAGATAAAGAGAACGGAGAAAGAGAACGGAGAGAAAGAGAACGGAAAGAAAGAGAACGGAGAAAGAGAACAGAAAGAGGACGGAAAGAAAGAGAACGGAGAAAGAGAACAGAGAGAAAGAGAACGGAGAAAGAAAACAGAGAGAAAGAGAACGGAGAGAAAGAGAACGGAAAGAAAGAGAACGGAGAGAAAGAGAACGGAGAGAAAGAAAACGGAGAGAAAGAGAACGGAGAGTAAGAGAACGGAGAGAAAGAGAATAGAGAGAAAGAGAACGGAGAGAAAGAGAACGGAGAAAGATAACGGAGAGAAAGAGAACGGAGAGTAAGAGAACGGAGAGAAAGAGAACGGAGAGAAAGAGAACGGAGAGAGAGAGAACGGAGAGAAAGAGAACGGAGAGAAAGAGAACGGAGAGAAAGAGAACGGAGAGAAAGAGAACGGAGAGAAAGAGAACGGAGAGAAAGGCTGTCAGTGGAAGATTAGGCGGTACGTTACTACTATCGTCATCTATTATCAATCCACTACAGGACAAATATCTTTCCCAGTCCTCCACCTCTCTCTCTTTGGGGTCTGTGAACTCTATCGTGGTCCGGCAGAGGCTGTAATTCCATCGCTGTTTTGGCTCCTACAGTTTCAGGGATGCCATTCTGTTGCTCTGGCTGTGCGTCTGATACCATTCCTACGCATGATAGCGCCTTCCTATGTACCTTTCCTGTTCCTCATCGTTATAGAGGAGGTATTTTTTTAAGGCTCTAAGAAGTATGTGACTCAGTAAGCATTGTGTGTTTGTTTCATCTAGTTTATTAAGCAGTTATTAGTGTATAGTTTATTAAGCAGTTATTAGTGTATTAAGTGTTTATTAAGCAGTTATTAGTGTATTAAGTTAGTTTATTAAGCAGTTATTAGTGTATTAAGCATCAAATCGTGCATATATGTTTGATTAGGTGTATAGTTAAGCAATTTTGTTCTTAATCGTCATAATTTTGGTATTTTTCCAGACTATAAATATGTGACTCTGTAAGTATTGTGTGTCTATTTCATCTGGTGTATTAAGCATCAAATCGTGCATATATGTTTGATTATGTCTATAGTTAAGCCATCTTGTTTCTCATCGTTATAATGGAGGTATTTTTCCAGGCTCTAAGAAATATGTGACTCTGTAAGCATTGTGTGTCTATTTAGTCTAGTGTATTAAGCATGAAATCACCCATACATGCTTGATTAGGCCTATTGTTAAGTTAAGCCATCTGATTCAGCCATACTCATTTTTTCCGATTTTTTTTATTATCCACGGTGACATCGGGAGCTTGTAAGTACAGCGGCTCACCATCAGGCATACTTTACCCACACACCTGCGAATATTCAGCTCATACTTAACCCCTACCTGTCACTCTCCCCTTGCACACACACACACACACACACACACACACACACACACACACACACACCTAAATCGCACCTGCAAGCTCCACTAACCCTCAATCTATACATGCATTCACCTGCGGCTAATTATTATCAATGGCGGTTTAAAGAGTAAGGGTGGAGGCAGAGATTAGCAGGCTGTGAGACCAGGAATTAAAATGCGTAGTAAATCCGTGCGGGTGGAGGGAGGGTGTGGAGTGGGTGGAGTGGGCGGTGTGGCTCTGCATGACGTCAGTGTTGATTTAAAGAGGTGTGGGTGGAGGCGGGGATCAACAGGGCATGTGACAATTAATTAACGTGTGGGCGATCAGTAGGTGTGGCGATCAGCAGGTGTGGCGATAAGCAGGTGTGGCGATAAGCAGGTGTGGCGGTCAGCAGGTGTGGCGATAAGCAGGTGTGGCGATAAGCAGGTGTGGCGATCAGCAGGTGTGGGGATAAGCAGGTGTGGCGATAAGCAGGTGTGGCGATCAGTAGGTGTGGCGATCAGCAGGTGTGGCGATAAGCAGGTGTGGCGATCAGCAGGTGTGGCGATAAGCAGGTGTGGCGATCAGCAGGTGTGGCGATAAGCAGGTGTGGCGATAAGCAGGTGTGGCGATCTGCAGGTGTGGCGATAAGCAGGTGTGGCGGTCAGCAGGAGTGGCGATAAGCAGGTGTGGCGATAAGCAGGTGTGGCGGTCAGCAGGTGTGGCGGTCAGCAGGTGTGGCTAATGGGTGGTGTGGCATCGGGACCAGCTGATCAGAAAACGGTATTGATCCGTGACCCACTGACAGCTTGGACACACACACACACACACACACACACACACACACACACACACACACACACACACACACACACACACACACACACACACACACACACACACCTGTTCCACACCTTCCCCGACATGGCCACAGCCTTCCACACACCTGCTCCTGCTTGTATGACCTTTCCACATCTCTTCCACACTAGTACAACTTCCTACATCTCATCCACATCTGTACGACTTTCCCAAACTCCTTCCACAACACCTGTCCGACTTTTACCAGACGACCACATCCTCACGCGCACCTTCCCACACCTGTACAGCCTTTCCACACGTGACCACATCCTTCCATGCACTTTTCCACACCTGTATAAGCTTCCCACGCAGCCAGTCACATCCTCATACACCTTCCCATAACTGCATTCCCTTTTCTCACCACATGACTGCTAAGCCTATTCCACTCATCCACCACCCTGTTAGTAAACCAATTTTTGCCTATGTCCCTGTTGAATCTGAATGTATCCAGTTTAAACCCATTACTTCGTGTCCTACCCGGTTCTCTTACCAACAAAACCTTATGTATATCTTCTTATGTATATCTTTTTCTTCACAGCCACATCCTCTCACGTAAGTTTCCACACCTGTTTGACCATCCCACACACAGCCACACCTTCACATCCCACACCATGTCATTTCCAACCATTCACCAGCATATGATTACAGTTTTCCTATTCATCATCCTCATCACTGGTCTAATAGTACGCCAAAAACTAGCTGCTATATTAAGAAGGAAAGGAAGTAAGTGAAAGGAAGAGAGAGTGAGTTAGAGGGGATGGATATAAATGTCACTTAAATACTACTTCTATCCAGCATGAGGTGGTGTATACTCTCCCGGGCGACTGTACACACACACACACACACACACACACACACACACACACACATGTACACGCCACTTCACCAATACAATATCATACGTATATCTGACACTACCATCATTCTCTCTCTCTCTCTCTCTCTCTCTCTCTCTCTCTCTCTCTCTCTCTCTCTCTCTCTCTCTCTCTCTCTCTCTCTCTCTCTCTCTCTCTCTCTCTCTCTCTCTCTCTCTCTCTCTCTCTCTCTCTCTCTCTCTCTTCCATAACACAAACCAGAGCCACATCGCCCCCTCCCTTCCCCTATATCACTCCTCTCCCCTCTCCTCTCAGCCCCCCACATCCCTTTCTCTTCCCTAATCCCCCCCACCCGCTCCTCTCATGCCAGCAGCCGTCCCATTCCCATCCCTCTCTCCCCTCTCCCCACCTCAGCCTCCCCTCCCCAACCTCCCCGTCCAGCAGCCCGCCATTAATATACTTTCAGGCTCTTATATACAAAGCATTTTTCCGCCTACAACGCTTCCGCAACCCTCCGCCGGCCGCTACCCATGTCGGGGGCTTCTGTTCGGCCGGCCACCTCGCGTTTAGTATCGGGGAAGGGAGAGGTGGTGTTTTTTTCCGTCTCGCGTAAGTTACGATACAGCTTTGGGTTAGTTTTAGCTTGAGATGGGTTAGGATGCGTGTGGTTAGGTTTGGTTTGAGTAGGTTTTGGTTTGGTTTTGTTATGTTTTGTTTTGGCTGGCTGGATTAGGCTTGGTGTGGTTTTGGCTTAGTTAGATTGGGTTTGGTTAGGTTAGGTTAGGTGAGGTTTTGTTTTGTTTTGGTTAGGTTTTGTTTTGCTTGGTTGGGTTAGGTTTGGTGTGGTTTTGCTTGGATAGGCTTAGTTAGATTGGGTTTGTTTAGGTTTGGTAAGGTTAAGTTACGTTAGGTTTGGTTAGGTTAGGTTTGGTTTGGTTTGGTTAGGTTTACTTACGATAGGTTTGGTTAGGTTAGGTTTGGCTTGGATAAGTTTGATTTTGTAAGATTTGATAAAGTTTGTGTTTAGTTTAAGTTAAGATTTGTTTGGTTTGACTAGATTAGGTTTGGTTTGGTTAGGTTAGTTTGGTTTAGCTAGGCATGATTCAGACTCAGGCGAGGGTCTAATCTCTTCATCTCATCCCTACACCCCTTCATGAAGTTTCAGAATGCTTAACGTCCCCAAACATAAATTATAATGAAAATTCAATAAAAACTACTCTAACTAACTATAGGGTAGAGCGAATAATAATAATGATACTACTACTACTACTACTACTACTACTACTACTACTGATGATGACGATACACACGATACACGATCCTTTCCGGGACATGAGATATTAATGTCCCGGCGAGGCTGTGAGGTACAAGGGCGGGGTACATATACAAAGGTAATTGATGGTCCATAACAGATAAAAATGATATAATTCCGTTTGAGTAAAAATAATACCCTAGAACACACGATCAAAAGTAATTGCACGTACATCACATAACATCAGTTTGTAATTAATTTGATTGGATTGTATGTATCGTTTTAATTCAATACATGTAAGCTTTTGGCCGTAAACGAGACACATAATCGACTTTCAGTAATGTATCGACCCGTTACTGACCCCCCAAAGCCTTTTACCAACCCTATTTTGACCCTTCAGTAATTTTTGAACCCTATTGATTGCCTGGTTGATTAGGGCGTTCCATCATGGCGGCGCAGCAACTCCCATGGTCATATTAGAGTTGGAAATAACTATAAAACGGCTTAATAAAATAATATATGTAAAATTGTGGCTATAAAGTTAAATAAGTATAATTTGTGATATAATATGCACTAACAACAGACTATAAGATTAAATAAGTATAATTTGTGATAAAGTATGCAGTATTAACAGGCTATAAAATTAAATAAATAAAATATGTGTTAAAATATGCTCCCTCAGAACCCGGCGGAGTATCCCATCAAACGCTTGGGGTCGTCCACTTTGGTAACCCCATGGTAAGGAAGATACGACATAGCTTCCGGCCTCTCTAAGCTACGGTACAGCTCATAGTTAGCTTTAGTTTCAGTGTACTCCAGCTACAACGCAGGAATACTCACGGCTTCCCTGTCTTAGCGCGGGTCAGCTACAACAAGGCTATTTATCTCCCATTATAGTGAAGAGATAACAACTTCCACCCTTCTAAAGCTACGGTACAGCTCATGGTTAGCTTTAGTTTCAGTGTACTCAAGCTACAACGCAGGATTACTCATGGCTTCCCTGTCTTAGCGTAGGTCAGCTACAACAAGGCTATTTCTCTCCCATTGTAGTGAAGAGATAACAACTTCCACCCTTCTAAAGCTACGGTACAGTCATGGTTAGCTTTAGTTCACTGTATTCCAGCTACAACACAATACTTTCTTTTTTTACAGTGAAGGAAGAAACTCAGGGGCCATAAAAATACCTGAGGAGAAAAATTGAGCCCGCTAATCACTCCTATAATATGTCTTTCCAATCTTGGCGCGGGTCAGCTACAACAAGGCTATTTCCTTCCCATGGCAGTGAAGCTAATAAGATATAGAAGGTAAATGTAGAAGAATGAATACTCGGATTTCCTCCATGTCCTTTTTGACGTCAACGAAAACCATTAATGAAACACGTATTTTATTTCTCCGTCGCATTTTCGAATCCCTTTAGTTTCCTCGCGCTTATTCACTCCCTGACGCATTTGTCCTCAATATTTCCTCGTTTTCTATACTGATGTTAAGTCGGGTGTAAGTTAGTTTTTCCATGTAGCTTAGAGTAGGTCAGCCATAACACTAGTCTCGTTCCTTCTTCCTCCCTCCCTTCGTTCTCCTAAGCTAAGTGTCACTCCTTAGCCGCGTGCCTTTCCATAGTTTTCCTCCTTTTCAACTAACTGTCATTCCTTAGCCGTTTCCCTTTCCTTTCTTACCTCATTATCTTTCCCTAGTTCTCCTTTTCTTCCCAAACTTATCCTGGAGTTAACGGAAGACGTGAATCGGGTATAAATCAGCTTTTTTTTTGTTTCATTTATCTCAGAGGAGGTCAACCATAACAGTGTTCTAGTTTTTTCTTCGTTTTTCTCTTCGTTTTCCTTGAGCTCAACGAGGTCACAGAGGAGGTCAACCACAGCACACCTCTCCTCCTCCTCCTCCTCCTGCCCTCTTTCCTTCCTCAACTCAGTGCTGGCGAGAGTGATGCAGCCTTGCCTTAGCACAGAGGAGGTCAACCACAGAACACCTCTCCTCCTCCTCCTCCTCTGCCTTCCTTAGCTTAGAGCTCCTGAAATATGCCCTGCCCTTCCTTTCCCCTTCCTCTCCTCTCTCTCTTTTCCCTCCCTCCCTCCCTCTTCTCCCTCTCCCGTTTGCTTGCCCGCTCTGTCCTATCTCTTTCCTTCCTTTCCCCTTTCCATTTTCATCCTCCCTTCCTCTTCCACCTCTTCCGTCAGTTTCCCTCCCTAACCTACCTTTCCCCTTCCTCTCCCCTCTCCCCCTCCCTACCTTCTCCCTTTCTCTCCCTTTTCCCTTTTCATCCTCCCTTCCTCTCATGCCTCTTCCGTCTGTTTCCCTCCCTAACCTACCTTTCCCTTTCCTCTCCCCTCTCCCTTATCACCCTCTCCCCCCCCTCCCCCCCTCTCCCCGCCTGCTTGCATGTCTGTGTACAAGCAAAATTAGGGTTGTGAGAGCTTGCCTTCCCCCGCCCAAACTTTACGAGGACGCCAGCCGCTGTTCTCTTCCTCCTCCTCCTCCTCCTCCTCCTCTTCCCTCTCTTCCTCCTCCTCCTCCTCCTGCCCCCCTGCTACTGTTGTCTGTCGCTGCCTCTGCTTTTTTCTTCTTTCTACTCTTTATTTCATTCCTGCTTTTTGTCTTCTCTGCTTCTTCCTCCTCCTTTGTTCTAACTTTCGTTCCATATTAGCTTTCTACTTTTGTGTGTATTCCGAGTTCTTTCTCCTCTCTCTCTCTCTCTCTCTCTCTCTCTCTCTCTCTCTCTCTCTCTCTCTCTCTCTCTCTCTCTCTCTCTCTCTCTCTCTCTCTCTCTCTCTCTCTCTCTCTCTCTCTCTCTCTCTCTCTCTCCCCTTCCCTAGTATCGCTGTCTTCTCCTCCTCCTCTTTCTCCTCTTTCTTCCTCTTGTTTTACCACTGTTGTTCTCTGCCTTCCTCTTCCTCCTCTTCCTCTCTCTCTCTCCTCCCCTAGTATAGCTGTCTTCTCCTCCTCTTTCTCCTCTTTCTTCCTCTTGTTTTACCAGTGTTGTTCTCTGCCCTCTTCCTCTTCTTCCTCCTCCTCTTTCTCCTCTTCCTTCCTCTTATCTTACCACAGTTGTTTTCTCTCCCTCTTGTTCCTCTTGCCCTCTCCTAACTTACTACGTCCTCTTCTCTCCCTTCCTCTTTCACCCTCTTCTCCCTTCTCCCCCTCTTTCTCCCTTTCCTCCATCCTCTATCTCTCCTCCCCTCCAGTACTCTTTATCCTCCCTTCTCCCCCTTCCCACTCTCTCCTACCTTACTGTTATTGTTTTCTCTCCTCCCCTCTCTTCTCCCTCTCCTCCCCTCTCCTCCCCTCCTCCTCCTCTACCTCCCCTCCTCTAGGCACGATCCCTTCTTCTGTTCCCTCTCTCTCTCTCTCTCCAAAGCCGTTGTTGTTCTCTCTCTCTCTCTCTCTCTCTCTCTCTCTCTCTCTCTCTCTCTCTCTCTCTCTCTCTCTCTCTCTCTCTCTCTCTCTCTCTCTCTCTCTCTCTCTCTCTCTCTCGTCACATCTCCCTGTACTGCTCTTGTTTGTCCTGCCTTCTCTCTCTCTCTCTCTCTCTCTCTCTCTCTCTCTCTCTCTCTCTCTCTCTCTCTCTCTCTCTCTCTCTCTCTCTCTCTCTCTCTCTCTCTCTCTCTCTCTCTCTCTCTCTCTCTCTCTCTCTCTCGTTCCTCCTCCTGTGCCTCCTCTCCCTTTACTAATCCAGCTTGTTCACTTTCCTCCCCCTCTCCCCATCCTCTCCCTCTCCCTCCTCTCTCTCCCTTCCTCTCCCTCTCCCTTCTCTCTCTCTCTCTCTCTCTCTCTCTCTCTCTCTCTCTCTCTCTCTCTCTCTCTCTCTCTCTCTCTCTCTCTCTCTCTCTCTCTCTCTCTCTCTCTCTCTCTCTCTCTCTCTCTCTCTCTCCCTTCCTCTCTCTTTTAACATTCCTTTCCTGGCCATATGAAACCTCCCACACCCTCCTCCTCCTCCTCCTCCTCCTCCTCCTAACCCTGAGCCTCCATATTAAAGCAGGGAAAGTGTAATGCGTATAAAGCCAGGCCGGTCCAACGCAAGGTCCCGGCGTAGGTGAGCAGCGTATGGGACGAGGCAGCGGGGACGGGGCGCGATGGTATGTGGCTGTACGCTGAGGATTGCGCCTTATACACGTAGGAATGGACCTGGCGCGCGGTGGAATGCAG
>NC_066560.1:11166633-11171633 GCF_024679095.1 Eriocheir sinensis
ACAGGTTGGTACGCCCCCCTCAGCCAGCCCAGCCAATCAGAGGCCTCCTAGCCCCTGCCCTTGCCATCCCTCAGCCAATCAGCGGCGATGTTTAAGTAAGTAATCGATCAGTCTTTACTTTCAATATTAAAACTTTCCGCTGTTCAGAAACGAGGTCAAGGTCACGTAATGAGAAGGTCTAAACACACACACACACACACACACACACACACACACACACACACACACAAACAAAAACATTATTGAAGAGGTTTTGGTCGCATTTGTGTGTGTGTGTGTGTGTGTGTGTGTGTGTGTTACAATTAGCTAGAACTATTTCCATAAAATTAAATGATGAACAAAAACCGTAATAAATAAAATAAACAAATAAACAACAAAACTAAAACTATTACGAGAAAAAAAATCTTGAAAACTTAAAATTGGCGGCTGACCCAAATAGGACACAGCCTCAATTTTGACCCCCTCCTCCCCACCCCCACCCCCCTTCACCCCCCGTAACTCCCTCTCCATAACCCCCCTCCTCAACTCTCCTGTTTTACCCCCACCCCCTAACTCCCTTTCTCCCCCTTCCCTCCGCCACCCATCCCCCTCTTCTCCCCCTCTAGCCTCTCTCCCTATTACCCCTCCTCCTCAACCTCCCCACTTTCCACCACCCCCTAACTCCCTTTCCCCCCTTGCCTCCGCCCCCCCATCCCCCTTCCTCAACCTTCCTGCTTTCCCCCCACCCCCTAACTCCCTTTCTCCCCCTTCCCTCCGCCCCCCATCCTCCCTTTTCAACCTTCCTGCTTTCCCCCCACCCCCTAACTCCCTTTCTCCCCTTCCTCCTCCCCCCATCCTCCTTCTCAACCTTCCCTCCACCCCTATCCCCAGCCCCTTCTCTCCTTCTTCCTCCCCCCCATCCCCCTTCTCCTACCTGCCTCCTCCTCCTCCTTAACCCCTTTTCCCCCTTTCCTGAATCATGCCTCCCCCCTCCTCCTCCCCCTCTCCCCCCAACACAGGTGACAGGGCCGCGGGTGTAAGCTCAGGTAAGGCTGATTGATGACTGTTAACAAGCGTGACAATTATTTCATTTTTCAATTATTTATTGGGATTTATTATTTATTTTTGCATATGTGTGTGTGTGTGTGTGTGTGTGTGTGTGTGTGTGTGTGTGTGTGTGTGTGTGTGTGTGTGTGTGTGTGTGTGTGTGTGTGTGTGTGTGTGTGTGTGTTTAGTTATGCCTGCCCTTTCTGTCAGTCTGTTAAGCTATCAGTCTGTTTATGTCTGTTTGTCTGTCTGTCTATCTGTCTGTCTGCCTGTCTGTCTATCTGTCTGTCTGTCTGTCTGTCTGTCTGTCTGTCTGTATCATTATTAACAAAACCCAATTATTGCACAAGGTTTATGTTTTTTTCTAAATTTACGAGTGATGTTTTTTTATATTCTTATTCTCTCTCTCAAAAAAAATTATACCAACTCTCCTTTTTAGCCCTCAAACACACACACACACTCTCTCTCTCTCTCTCTCTCTCTCTCTCTCTCTCTCTCTCTCTCTCTCTCTCTCTCTCTCTCTCTCTCTCTCTCTCTCTCTCTCTCTCTCTCTCTCTCTCTCTTACCCCGTCTCTTTCCCTCTCGTCCTCTCCCTCCTACACCCCTTCCTCCCTCCCTCCTCCGTCATCCCGCCGTAACAAGAGACAATCGTGGGGTCTTTTCCGCTAGAGCAAGACTCCCGCCTGTCGTCTCCTCGCCTCGCCGCCCCTCGCCTCTTATCACACCCTGTTGCCACCTCCCCGGAATACTACTGAGGGAGGGAAGCTTCTGACACCTGCCTCCTCCTCCTCCTCCTCCTCCTCCTCGTCCTCCTCTTCTCTCTTCACTGTCTTTCTCTCGTTCTTCTTCTTCTTCTTCTTCGTCTTGTGTTTATGCTTGTTTTCTTTCCTTTCGACTCGTGTTTCTTTTGTTTTTTCTAGTTTTTTGCTTGTTTTTTCTTGTTTTCATCTTTTTTGTTTTGTTTTGTTTTGTTTTGTTGACTTTGTGTTGGTGTTGTGTTGCGCCCTTCCTTCCTCGCTTGCTTTTGTTGTTGTTGTTGTTGTCACTGTTTTTCTCATTATAATTTTTCCATCTATTGTTTTTTTCTCTTATTTTCTTTTTTTTACTTTTTCAAGCTCAATTTTCTTAGTTTTGACCTTTCTATCTTTTCGTTGTTCTTGATGTTTTTTTTTCCTTCTCTTTTTCATCTCCTTCCTTCTCCTGTTCCTTTATTTCCATCTCTACAACTTTTTCGTCATCTTTTTTTCTGGTTATTTCTCCTTCCTTCTCTTTCTCTTCTTGCAATTCTTCTTCTTCTTCCAGTTTTTCCTTTTCTTCCTCTTCTTCTTCTTTTTCATCATCTTCTTCTTTTCCCTCTTCTTTTTCTGGTTATTTCTTCTTCCTTATCTTGTTCTTCTTGTAATTCTTCTTCTTCTTCTTCTTCTTCTTCCAGTTTTTCTTCTTCCTCTTCTTCTTCCAGTTTTTCTCCTTCTTCTTCTTCTTCTTCTTCCAGTTTTTCTTCTTCTTCTTCTTCTTCTTCTTCTTCTTCTTCTTCTTCTTCCAGTTTTTCTTCTTCCTCTTCTTCTTCCAGTTTTTCTTCCTCTTCTTCTTCCAGTTTTTCTTCTTCTTCTTCTTCTTCTTCATCATCTTTCTCTTCTTCTTCCTCCTCCTGCGCCTCTAATACACCAATGAGGGGGAGGTACATCAGAAGCCCCACGCTCACCGGTCCTCTCTCGGGCCACCTGGCTGAACGCGCCGTTAAATTGGACGATACCACCACCACCACCACCACCACCACTACCACTACCAACACCAACACCACTACCACCACCACCACCACCACTATTACTACTACTAACACCACCACCACCACCATCACCGAAACTACATACACCACCATCAGCACTATCTACACCACCACTACCACCACCACCACCACTACCACTACCAAAAAGACTTCCAATACCATCACCATCATTACCACCACCATCACCATCATCACCACCACCACGTCCCGTTTTTGACCTGAGGACCAGATGTCGATTATATTACAGTACCCGTAGTAGTAGTAGTAGTAGTAGTAGAAGTAGTAGTAGTAGTAGTAATAGTAGTAGTAGTAGTAGTAGTAGTAGTAGTAGTATCTTAAGAACGCCTTACAACCCCAATAACACGACGGAGCTGGAGGCAAGATGGAGAAGGAAATGGAGGGAAGACCGGAGGGAATGGGAGGGAGGGAGAGACGGAGGAAGGAGAGGAGGGAGGGAGGTCAGAGAGCGGCAAGACGAAGGAGGCAGGTCAAAGAGGAGGAGGAGGAGGAGGAGGAGGAGGAGGAGGAGGGCTGGAAGGAAAAGGAGGAGGAGGGGGGAGGAAAGACTGACGGAGGGGTGAAGGGGAGAGTTGTGGGCTTGTGAGGAGGAGGAGGAGGAGGAGGAGGAGGAGGAGGAGGAGGAGGAAGACAAAGAGGAAAGAGGAGGACAAAGGGAGGGAAGGAGGGAAGGGGAGGGAGGGAGAAGCACCATTCCTCACTGGCTGAGCTTCTGAGGCCAACGTGTTCCTCCTCCTCCTCCTCCTCCTCCTCCTCCTCCTCTTCCTCGTGTTCTTTCTCCTTTCTCGACATCCTCCTGTCTAGATTTTTTACTTTTCCTGTTTTTTTTGTCCCTTTTCCTCCTCCTTCAGTTTTAATTTTTCTCTTTCTGATCATAATTTTTCTTTCTCCTCCTCTTCTTCCTCTTTCTCCTCCTCCTTATCATCATCCTTCTTCCTCCTGTTCTTCTGCTTTTTCTTTTTCTTCTTCTTCTTTCTCTTCTTCTTCCTCCTTCTCCTCCTCATCATCATCCTACTTCCTCCTTCTCCTTCTTCTTCTTCTTCTTCTTCGTCTTCTTCAACTACATACTTCATCTTCCTTCTTCTCCTCTTTCTTCCAATCCTCACTTTTTCTCTTCTTAATCCTCTCCCTTCTCTCTCATTTCTCCGTCTTGCCTTTTATTCTCTCTTCTCTTATCCTCTCTTCTTCTTCTCCTCCTTCTCTTGTTCTCTTCTTCCTCTTCCTGCGTGTTCCTCTCACCTAATTCTTGTCCTCTTTCCTTCCTTCTCTCTCGCAATCTTCTCTTATCCTCCTCCTAATATTCTCTCTCTCTCTCTCTCTCTCTCTCTCTCTCTCTCTCTCTCTCTCTCTCTCTCTCTCTCTCTCTCTCTCTCTCTCTCTCTCTCTCTCTCTCTCTCTCTCTTCCCCTCCAGTCCTTCTCTTTCTTCTCTCTCATCTCTCTCAATCCTCGGTATTTTCCTCCCCTCCCCTTTTTCTTTTCTTCTGCTTTCTCTTAACCCTAACCTTTTTTCCTCCTGTTTTCACTTTCCCCTTTCTCTTTTTTATAGTTTCCTCCACTTCTCCTCTTCGTTTTTCTTCATCTCCAAATCTCTCAGTTAATCCTTTCCTCTTTTTTTCCTCATGTTTTGCTTCGGTCTCTCTTCCTTCCTCTTCCTCTTCCTCTTTCTTCTCCTCTTCTTACATTTACAAATCTTTCAATTCTGTCTTCCTATCGCTCTTCAGTCTTTCTCCTCCTTCCTCCTCCTCTTCTTCTTCTGGGGTGATTTGAGACAGGTCGTTAGTTACATGGATAAGTTCAGAAACGTTGATCATTATATTTTTTAAAAGTTCCAAAGCAATCCAATAACTAGCAACAAGTCAAACGTCTCGAAAGAAAGATGCATAACAAACATCAAAGTGATTTATTTCTCGGGCAGTCATCCGCCACTGTAACAACCTTCCTGCACAAATAAGAAGTGCAAAAAACGATCTCTTCCTTTAAGAATCGCATTTTCCGTTATTCTGTTGCGTCAGAGGGTGAGTTAAACGTTCTCACGCGTCCGTACATGAAGTGCTGTAATCCTTCCTCTAATCTGCTCTGCGGGTCACTGAATTGCCAGACGAAATGAGTATATCACTAAACCAGGCAGCCTCTTCACAGGACAACAGGCTTTTTGCTACCTATACTTCC
>NC_066560.1:11174133-11194133 GCF_024679095.1 Eriocheir sinensis
ACCTTCCCTCCTCACCCATTCCATTTTCCCTTCCCTCATACAAGCGTCATTCCAGAAGTGCCCATCCATCCTTCTTCCCCTCACAGGTGAAGCAACTCTAATTAATTACACGTGACAACAGGTGACCAGCGCGCCGTGACGTAGGGTTATTCGAGGAGGAGGAGGAGGAGGAGGAGGAGGGAGGGAAGGACAAAAGAGCAGGAAGAGAAAGGGAACTAAGGAGGTTACGGAAATGGGAGAGAGAGAGAGAGAGAGAGAGAGAGAGAGAGAGAGAGAGAGAGAGAGATATGAGGAAAGGAAAGAAGAAAAGGATAATTGGCGAGCGGGTAAGAGAGTGAAAGAGAGAAGTGAACGAGGAGGAGGAGGAGGAGGAGGAGGAGGAGGAGGAGGCTCTGATTAACCAACTCATCAAAGTTTGTTGCATCATACTCTGAAACTTTCCCGGCTGAGGAGGAAAGATATGCTGCCCTGCCCCTGTACACAACGCCCCTTCCTCTTCCTCCTCTTACTCTTCCTCTTCTTCCTCTCCCTTTTCCTCCTCTTCCTCTTCATTTTCCTCCTCCTCCCCTTCCTCTTCATTTTCCTCCTCCTCCTCTTTCTCTTACTTTTCCTATTTCTTTTCTTCCTCTTTATTTTCCTCCTCCTCCTCTTCCTCTTATTTTTCCTATTCCTTTTCCTTCTGTTCCTCTTCATACTCGTTCTTTTCCTCCTCTTTCTCTTACTTTTTCTTATTTTCCTCTTATTTTTCCTCCTGTTTCTCTTCATTCTCGTTCTTTTCCTCCTCTTTCTCTTCCCTTTCCTTCTTTTCCCCTTCCTTTTCCTCCCGTTTCTCTCCATGCTCGTTCTTTTCCTCCTCTTCCTAATATGTCTCTTCCTCCTCTTCCTTCTCTTTACCTTCCAAAATCTTCTTCTTTTCCATAATTTCCTCTTCCTTTTCCCTTTCCTTTTCTTCTGTTCCTCTTCATGTTCGTCCTTTCCCTCCTCTTCCCCTTCTTTCTTTTCCACAATCTCTTCTTCCTCTTTCCTTTCCAAAATCTTCTTTTCCACAATTTCCTCTTGTGTCCACTTTTTCCTCTGTCGTTTTCACAAGTTATCTTCCTCTTTTTTTCCTCCATTTTCTTCCTCCTCCTCCTCCTTCAGTTCTATTTCCAACTTTTCCTCTTCCTAGTTTTTCCCCTTTCCCTCTTCCACCTTTTGTTCTCCTTCTCTTTCTCCTCTTCCGTATCTTTTGTTTTGTTATCTCCCTCTTCCTCCTCCTCTCTTCTTTTGTCTTATTCCCCTCCTCCCCCTCCTCCTCCTCCTCGTGAAACCAAACAGTCTCTTATATAACCTCCTACCTCTCCCCTCTATACAATATCCTCCTCTAACTACTAAATGATCTCTCTCTCTCTCTCTCTCTCTCTCTCTCTCTCTCTCTCTCTCTCTCTCTCTCTCTCTCTCTCTCTCTCTCTCTCTCTCTCTCTCTCTCTCTCTCTCTCTCTCTCTCTCTCTCTCTCTCATCCTACACGAAGACTCAAAACATTATACACATCACTACCACTATCATCACCACCATCACCACCACCACCACCATCACCACCACCACCCTTTTTCTTCCCCGGCGCAATACAAGACAACACCAACAAAACACAGAACCCTTGAAATTAATCTTCCACATTCCCAAGTTCTCATCTCCATTTGAATTATATATATTACAAACACCACCACCACCATCACCACCACCACCACTGTCACCATTACCCCATTCATCACCACCAAACAATATCACACAACACAAACACCACATTATGCCCCGTTGATGGTTCCTTTCTCTTTTGCTTCCCTTTCCTTTATTCCGCCTCATCTTCCTTCTCCTTCCTTCCCTTTCTCCCTCCTTCCCTCCCTTCCCTTCTTCCCTTGTCATAGCATTTTCTTCCTCCAAGTCTCATTCTCCATGCCATCATGTTACGACACACACACACACACACACACACACACACACACACACACACACACACACACACACACACACACACACACACAGTTTCATTATTTCAAACACTGTAATTCGATGCCGTCCTCATGAAACCCACACATTCTCTCTCTCTCTCTCTCTCTCTCTCTCTCTCTCTCTCTCTCTCTCTCTCTCTCTCTCTCTCTCTCTCTCTCTCTCTCTCTCTCTCTCTCTCTCTCTCTCTCTCTCTCTCTCTCTCTTTCTACGTTTAACACAACTCACAGGCCTCTCTCTCCACACACACACACACACACACACACACACACACACACACACACACACACACACACACGGTCAAGAAATTCCACTGTACCATTCACAGCCATGACAACAACAACAACAACAACAACAACAACAACAACAACAATGACCACAACACATACTTCATCTCCACCAAAATCACCCAAACAATTTCACTTCATCATATCATTACCAGGACCACCAGACATCACCTCCACCCAAGCAACCACACCACACACCACCTCCACCCTCACCACCAAGCTCCACACCACTTCCACCATCACTTCCACACTACCACACTACCTCAGGACCCCTACACACCACCTGCCCTTCACCACCACACCACAACCTACCTCCACTATAGCCACAACACCACACCCCGCCTCCACCCTCACAACCACACACTCCACACCACCACCAGCATGGGAGGCAACAGTGGCTGACTTGAGAGGCGTAATCAATAGCCATCTACTCCACCTGCCCACCCACCACCAGCTTGCCAGCCAGCCAGACAGCCAGCCAGCCAGCCAGCCAGCCAGCAAGGCAGCCAGTCAGTCAGCAAGCCAGCCAGCCAGCCAGCCAACCAGCCAGCTAACCAGCCAGCCAGCCAGCCAGAGAGCCAACCAACCAACCAGCCAGCCAACCAGCCAGTCAGCCAGCTAGTCAGCCAGCCAGCCAGCCAACCGCCAGCCAGCCAGAGAGCCAACTAACCAACCAGCCAGCCAACCAGCCAGTCAGCCAGCTAGTCACCCAGCCAGCCAGCCAGCCAGAGAGCCAACCAACCAACCAGCCAGTCAGTCTGCCAGCAAGCCAGCCAGTCAGTCAGCAAGCCAGCCAGTCAGCCAGCAAGCCAGCCAGTCAGCCAGCAAGCCAGCCAGTCAGCCAGCCAGCATGCCAACCAGCCAGACGACCAGTCATCCGGCTAGCCAGCCAGCCAGTCAGCCAGCGAGCCAGTCAGCTACGAAGACAAACAGAAAGCTTTACAGCCAGCCAGACAGACAAACAGACAAACGAGGCAGACAGTCAGTCACTCAGCTATTCTGCCAGCAAATCAATCAATCAGCCTGTCAGCTTGCATGCACCAAGCCAGCCAGTCCCCGTTTGTAAGTCAGCCAGAAAGCGCCTTGTTAGAAATGTCATCCATCAAGACAACTTCCCACGCCGTCATCCCTAGAGTTCTTGTGTCATCAGCCCACCAGCCAACCACACTCTTAAAGACCCCAGTTACACTAGACGCGCAGATACACAAATAACAACATACTTACCTACATGACTACATACATAATTACATACACACAAATACTACACAAACTCACTTACATACACACACCTACAATTTCCACCCACACCCACAAAAGCACACACATAAATACACAATGTAAATCCATCTCCCTCCCTCTCTCCCGCCCGTCTCTTAATCCCTCCCTCCCTCCCTCCCTCTCCTCTGACCCCTCCCTCGTACTTTTCCGCGAAGTGAAAACTCTACGGGGGCGGCGCATCGTGTTTCACTTTCTCGCGGCAACGGGAGCGGCGAGCCCTCTCCTGCTTGCCTCTCGCACCTCTCTTTGTTTACCGCTGAAATATTAACTCGCCTGAAATACCACACAGGAATGTAATCTTAATATGAATCTGCGGCGAGAGAGAGAGAGAGAGAGAGAGAGAGAGAGAGAGAGAGAGAGAGAGAGAGAGAGAGAGAAGAAAAACGGGAAAACAAGACAGTGCCGAAGTTAGAGACGAGAATAAGAGAGAAAAGAGAAAGAAAAGAAGCGAAAAGAGAAATCAAGAGAGAGAGAGAGAGGAAAAGACAGAGATTGCAAATTGAGATTCATTTCATTCACATTGATTCTTCGGTGAGGAGGGAAAGAAAAGAGGAAGGAAGAAGGAGAGAAAAGAGAAGAGAAGAGGAAGAGAGAGAAGAGAGGAAGAAGAGTGGGTATGATATCACGTACTCTTTTTTTTTTTAATTCATCACCACCACCATCACCACCATCACCACCACCAACCCTACACATCTCCCCTCTCACCACCCTTTCCTACTTCAATACCCGATACCTCAACACCAAAATATCACCACCGCTTCCATCACCACCATTCTGTTTATTCAACTTTAAAGACACGCATAAGTCTTCTAACCACCACCACCACCACCACCGCCTCCACCACCACCACCACCACCACCACCACCGCCTCCACCACCACCACCGCGACGTCAACACCACTATTATCACCACCACCAGCACGCTATTCCCACATTCTATCACCACTTTGCTCTCGTTCACCACAAAACTACCCTAACCACCACCACCACCATCACCACCACAACCACCAAAATGTCCTTCACCGCCCCCACAACCATCATCACCTCCATTCCCACCACCAATAACACAATCACCACCACCATCACCACCACAACCACCAAAATGTCCTTCACCGAGTGAGAAAATGAGTAGAAAAGTGAGTAAGTGAGAAAGGGAATAAGTGAATTAGTGAGTAAAGATGGAAGGGAATGAGTGAGTGATGGAAAGAGTAAAAGAAAAAGGAAAGAAATGAGAAAATGGATGAAAGAGTGAGTGTCGAAGGAAAGGAATGAGTAAGCGAGCGAGCGGGCGGGGGAGTGAGTGAATGCGTGAGTGACCTTGACCCGTCACGCCCCAAACTCTCACTCACTCACTCACTCACTCGCTCGCTCGCTCGCTCTCACCACACTCATCTCTGTAATGACCCGCTCCGCCCCGCTTCACCTCTCTCTCTCTCTCTCTCTCTCTCTCTCTCTCTCTCTCTCTCTGTATTGCTTCTAGTGTCATAAATCTGTCTTTTTTTTGTCTGTCTGTCTGTCTCAGTTTTTGGTTCATCTCTCTCTCTCTCTCTCTCTCTCTCTCTCTCTCTCTCTCTCTCTCTCTCTCTCTCTCTCTCTCTCTCTCTCTCTCTCTCTCTCTTCTTTTTTTTTCTTTCCTTTTTCTCTACATATACCATTTTCTTTTCCTTTCCTCCTTTCCTTTCCTTTTCTCTCCCCTTTTCTCTCTCTTTCCTCCTGATCTTTGTTTCTTTCTCCATACATCCTTTCTTTCTCTCTACCCTTGTTCCTCTCGATATGTGGCAGGGTTTCTTTCCTCCTCCTCCTCCTCCTCCTCTTCCTCCCCTATTTCCGTTTCTTCCTCCATCTCTCCCTCCCTATATCCGTTTTTCCTCCATTTCTCCCGTCCCATTTCCGCGTCTTTCTCTGACCCTCCCTCCCTCCTTCCCTTCCTCTCTTCTCCCTTTAACTCTCCATATCACTGTTTTTTCTCCTCTCCCTCACTTCCTCCCTTTCTTCAGTAATTTCCCTATCTCTCCCTTGCTATCTAAATTAATCTTTACATTTCTTTCAATCTCTTCTTGTTTATTTCCTCCATGCCTTCCTATATTTTCTTTACATGTATTTTCTTTATTTTTCTCGTTTTTTTTCTTTTAGCGATTTTTTCTCTTCTTCCATTCTTCCTTTCCTATTCTTCTTTCCTTCTAATATTTTCACTTTCCGTCTTTCTCCTCTTCCCTTTCTTACCTCCTTCCCTAACCTACTTTTTACCCTTCCTTCTTTACTTCCCTTCCTTCCTCTTCCCTTTCCTTCTACTCTCCTTCCTTTCCTCACTCCCTCTCTCTCCTTCCTTTACTCTCTTCCTCCCTCCTTCCCTTCCTTCTACTCTCTCATCTTTTTTCACCCCTTCCTCTCTCCCTCCTCTTCCTTCTCAATCCCTTCTTCCTACCCTCCCTTCCCTTCCTCATCTTTTCATTCCTCTCTATCCCTTCACTCCTTCCCTCTCTCTCTCTCCCCCTCTCCTCACTACACCCATATCTCAGTCCCCCTTTCTCCCCTTCCCCTTCCTTCTCAATCCCTTCTTCCCACCCTCCCTTCCCCTCTTCACCTTTTCCCTCCTCTATACGATCCCTTCACTCCTTCCCTCTCTCTCCCTTCCCCTTCTCCTCACTATACCCCCTTTCTCTTCCTCCTCCTCCCCCTCCCCTCCCCGTCAATACCCACAACAAATCCCTCGTCGTTGGATCTGTTTACTGTTTTCTAACTGGACGATTCTTCAGGGCAACGACCTTGTTTATAGCGACCACTATGACGACCCTCAACGCAGGATTTATTACACGGCTCCTTCCTCCCCTCACCTGCCTTCCCCTTCCTTCCCCTTACCTGCCGTACCCTCTCTTCCCCTTCCCTCCCTTTTCCTTTCCTTAACTATCCCTTCCTCTCCCTTCGCTTACTTTCCCCTCACCTTACCCTAACATGTTTTCCCCTCACTTTTCCTTTTTTTTTTACCTTCTTAACTTTCACTCCCTTCCCCTCACCTGTCTCATTCTTACCATCCCCTTTCCTTCCCCTCCCTTCCCCTTCCTTCCCCTTACCTGCCTTCCCTTTACTTCCCCTTCCCCTCCTTCACCTGCCTTCCCCTTCCTTCTCCTTACCTGCCTTCCCCTTCCTTCTCCTTCCCTCCCGTTTCCTTTCCTTAACTATCCCTTAATTCCTCTCCCTTTGCTTGCTTTCCCCTTACCTTCCCCTAAACTCCCTTCCCCTCACCTGCCTCAATCTTACCACCCCCTTACCTTCCCCTTCCCCTTCTCCTCCCCTCACCTGCCTTCCTTTCTCTTCAACTTCCCTTTCTTTCCCTTTATCTTCCCCTCCCTTCCCTTCGCCGCCCTTATCTTTCCCCTTTTCTTCACCAAACGATTCTCCTCACCTATCTATCTCCTTCCTCTTTCCCCGCTAACTTCCCTTCTTCTCCTTCTCCACCTCACCTAACCTTCCCTTAACTTCCCCTTCCCCCCTTGCCTTCTTTCCCCGCTGACGTCGAGTAAACTTTGCGACAAACGTGAGCACCGGGAATAAAGAATGAGCGAGATGATTACAAAGTTGTGAATGAATGATAACAATAACTATAACAATAACAATGATAATAGTAAGAGTAGTAATAATAACGCGGTTCCCTTTATTCTACTACTACTACTACGACTACTACTACCACTATTTCTCTTCTAATTATGAATCTGAATCTTGGGGTTTTAGTACCGGCCAAAATGGGACAGATGGCGCCCTCTTCCTCTCCCCCCTTTTGCCCCCTCCTCTCTCCCCCCCTCCCCCTCCCCCCCACCAGCTGTTCATCCTCCCATGCTGGCGGTCGATGGATGGGCTGGGGGGCGGGGGAGGATGAATCAAGGTTACTCAGGCCCACGTTCACCTCTGTGTCCAAGGGTAGCAAGGGTGTTATTCGCCAGTTGCTGCCGGTTAAAAGGTTAAAAGAGACGGAGATGTGCACCGGAGTAATAGTGCAGTGTGGGATTTATTGTGGGGGATTTTATTTTAAGGTATTTTTTTCTGCTGTTACTACTACTGCTACTACTACTACTACTACTATTACTACTACCATTGGCACGACTATTACTATTACTACTACAATTACTACCTCTGTTATTATTATTTCTACTGCTACTGTGGTTTTTGTTATACTTAATTCTCCTAGTAAAAAAAATACTAAGACTACTACCATCAAAACTACAGCTTCTCCTACTTCTGTTCTTTCTACTACTACTACTACTACTACTTTCACCACTACCACGACTCTCCCTCCTCCTTCTCCTCCTCCTCCTACTACTACTACTACAACGACTACCAACACCACCACCACCCCCACTACCACTAACTAACACTACTACCATACCAACCACCACTGCTCGTACTGCCCCAACCACCATCAGGGGCAGCCGTTACACCCTCGGAACACAACAATATCCTGTGTTTCGCCTATTGATCGCTGATGCTCCTCCATACTCTCCATTGTTCGCGAGGGCCTTCATTTCGGGCTTAAGTTCAATAACGTCGGGGATTCATTCAAGTTTGCGTGTGCGACCTTAACCTACGTATGTGTGTGTGTGTGTGTGTGTGTGTGTGTGTGTGTAGTAATGCTTGGGTAAGGGGTCGTTTCCGTGTCTGTGTGTGTGTGTGTGTGTGTGTGTGTGTGTGTGTGTGTGTGTGCCATGTGCGTGAGTTGATATCGTAGAAGGTACACATACTTACATACATACATACATACACATGCATACAAGCCTGCCTATACACAGACTGGCAAACATACAGAGAGACAGAAAGACAGAAATTATGAGAAGACAAACCCATGCCAACACTCACTCACAAATACCCACACCCACTCCCACCCACCCACATCCACATCCACACCCACACACACACACACTCACCAATACCCACAAACATCCACATCCACAAACACCCATCTGCCCAAACACACACACACACACACAAAACCTTCCTTCCTCCCCCCACACACACCTCCCCTCCCCCACACACATGCACACACGCAGGCACGCACGCACCCACGCAATCCGTAAGTCGTGTGATGGTATTAATCTGGTCAAGCTGTCCTGTGACCTTGCTGCTTAGTGACCCGTGTGTGTGTGTGTGTGTGTGTGTGTGTGTGTGTGTGTGTGTGTGTGTGTGTGTGTGTGTGTGTGTGTATTTTGTGTGTGGATATAAACAATAACTTTTCCACAACGTCACCGCCACGTCGTTACTTTTACACACACACACACACACACACACACACACACACACACACACACACACACACACACACACACACACCAGCCCGTCGCAGGACCCCGTAAAGAGAGTTTTTCCTTTAAAGATTATTTATGAGACAAATTATATGGAGCCTCGAGGGATCAGGTGCAGCGGGGGGGGGGGGAGGGGGGAAGGACGTGTAGGTGCCCGGCGGCTTTTGCGTCACCAGGACGACACTTGATACGCCACACATATGGACGCCACGCCGCTGCGGCCCTTCAGTATACCTCCCTGGAAGTCAGGAGAGAAGGAGGAGGAGAAGGAGGAGGAGGGGGAGAAGGAGGAGGGAGTCTGGGCAAGTTCCTGCTTCCCTGTGTACAGTTACGGCGCGAAGGATATCTGTGCAGGACACTAGAAGGAACCGACCTGCCCGTCACCTTGGGCCGCTCACCTGATCGACCCCTCACCTCCCCTCCCTCCCGACGACTCACCTATCTTCAGCTTGAGGTCTCCGGAGAGCGAGTGTCTGAGGGCTGTGAACATGGTGGCGGTGGTCAGCGGCACCGGTCACTGCCCACCCATGGGCGGAGGGATCACGGGGCACGGGCGCGGAGCACGGGTGCGGAACACGAACGAGGAACACCCGGGCAGCACAGCACTTCGCCGCCGCCAGTCAACACCAACCGACCAGATGTTCCAGCCGACACCTCGCAGCACCTCGCCCGCGCCTGCCACACGCCGCCACACGCACACCTCAGCGCCTTTGTCGACGGTTCTGCTACGCCTCAGGCCGCCCCAAGCCTTGTTCAGAGCCACGGACAGCCGTCAGGGAGCGGGGCCGCGGGTGGGCAGGGCAGCGGGGCACGCGGGGCTTGGGCACGCTGCCACATGCAGGGTCGTGTCACGTGAAGGAAGCCGCGAGTTGCCGGCGCTTGTTTATCGCTGCGTGGCGCGGGCGGCGGCGGAGCACGCTGCCCTCCTCGCGAGAGGGATGTGTCAGGCTTCGAGGGTTTCTGCGCAACATTCACGTTTTCCAGAGGTTTCGGTACTCCGGGAGCACCAATATCTCGGGCACGTCCATCACGGCCTCGACGGAGCCGCCACGACCCTCGGTGGTTCCCCTCGTTGCCGCGGGACTCACGTGGCGCTGTAGTACATTCCTACGAGATCAATAGAGATTGACGAAGGAGGTAAATATCTCCGAGGAGGCATGAGTGTCTCCTGGCCACTAAGCGTGTGGCCCTGAGGGGAGGGACAGCGCCAAGGAGGCAATTGTCCGAGGGGAGACGGTAGGTAAGCAGCTGACAAAACTGGTTGTGAAGGAAAGTGGCGACGGCGAGGGGAGGCTGACGAGGGCCAGGCAGGCTAGGCGCACTCCGGCAGCAGTGCCAGTGTGCCCTCCGCCGCCGTGGGGGAAGGACGCGAAGGGCACACCTCTTCGCAGGACACAGGGGCGACGCTCCACGCCTCCCGTGCCACCCACGCACGCACACACGCACACACACATACACACAAAATATATAAAACGTCCACGACGCCCAGACACGCCACAACGCCATAACGAGCACTGCACAATAACGGTAATGCACGCCCCGGATTCGTCATCTTCAGCCACACGCGAACCACGACGCAAAACGCCTCACACACACACACACACACACACACACACACACACCATAAGTATTAGCAACACACCCCACACGTCCGAAAGGAAAAAGGGGAAGCAGGGAGAGGGAAAAACTGCTAATGAGAGAGAGAGAGAGAGAGAGAGAGAGAGAGAGAGAGAGAGAGAGAGAGAGAGAGAGAATTTAGGTAATCGTTCCCAGGAATCACTTTAGCCCTTTATGGCATACCTTAGTTCCGGGTATTCCTCTCTCTCTCTCTCTCTCTCTCTCTCTCTCTCTCTCTCTCTCTCTGTGTGTGGGTGTGTGTAGTGTAGAGCCCCAGTGTGTTGTTGATCGTAGGAGAGAGAGAGAGAGAGAGAGAGAGAGAGAGAGAGAGAGAGAGAGAGAGAGAGAAATGAAAGGTAACTTTAAGCCTTCCGTGAGTCTCTTAAAGCTGAGTTCCACCACCACCACTATCACCATCACCAACCACCACCATCACCACCATCACCACCACCACCAGCGATAACAACACCATAAGAATACTGATAAAAACATAAAAACAAGGAACTCACACTCGTACTAACTTAATACCTCACTACACACGTCTAGTTTTAATCCTAACACTCCCTACGGGTCTTAGATAACACGCCCACTTTACAGGGAAGGGTTTCGAGGGGGTCATAAAAATCCCAGCGTTACCCTCTTCGTCATCAAAGAAAATGGTCGATGCGTACGTTTTCTTCTGAGGCAGCGCTCGTTTTCTTCGGGTTGCAGCGGAAACTACTCTCGATTAACGTTGTGGCTAAGGGGAGAGCGATGGAGGTTAAAGAAGAAAGGAAAGAAGAGGAAGAAGAAGAGGAGGAGGAAGAAGTAGAAGAGAAGAAGAACAGGAAGAAGAGGATGGTGATGAAGAAGAGGAAGAAGAGGAGGAAGTAGAAGAGAGGAAGAGGATGAAGAAGAGGAAGAAGGAGGTTATCGTTTCTGGGTCTTCTTCCTCTTCCTCTAATTGCTTTTCTCTTCCTTTTCCTCTTGTCTACTTTCCTTTTTCTCCAACTTCTCTTCTCTTCCTCTTCCTCCAGCTTCTCTTCTCTTCCTCTTCCTCCAACTTCTCTTCTCTTCCTCTTCCTCCAGCTTCTCTTCTCTTCCTCTTCCTCCAACTTCTCTTCTCTTCCTCTTCCTCCAACTTCTCTTCTCTTCCTCTTTCTCCAACTTCTTTCCTCTTCCTCTATCTCCAACTTCTCTTCCTCTTTCTCCAACTTCTTTCCTCTTCCTCTATCTCCAACTTCTCTTCTCTTCCTCTTCCTCCAACTTCTCTTCCTCTTTCTCCAACTTCTTTTCTCTTCCTCTTTCTCCAACTTCTTTTATCTTCCTCTTCCTCCAACTTCTTTTCTCTCCCTCTATCTCCAACTTCTTTTCTCTTCCTCTTTCAACTTCTTTTCTCTTCCTCTTTCAACTTCTTTTCTCTTCCTCTTTCAACTTCTATTCTCTTCCTCCTTCAGCTTCTATTCTCTTCCTCCTTCAACTTCTTTTCTTTCCTCTATCTCCTACTTCTTTTCCTCTTCCTCCTTCAACTTCTTTTCTCTTCCTCTTTCAACTTCTATTCTCTTCCTCCTTCAGCTTCTATTCTCTTCCTCCTTCAACTTCTTTTCTTTCCTCTATCTCCTACTTCTTTTCCTCTTCCTCCTTCAACTTCTTTTCTCTTCCTCTTTCAACTTCTATTCTCTTCCTCCTTCAGCTTCTGTTCTCTTCCTCTTCCTCCAATTCTTCTTATTTCCTTCTTTTTTTTCGTCTTTTCTCTTCTTTTCCTTTTACTTTCTCTCACTTAACGCGTTACCCCTCAACTAATTACACTTTTTATCTTTTTCCTCTCCTTCTTCTCTTTCTCTTTTATTCCCCTATTTCTTATTTCTATGTCTTCCCTCACGTTTATATTTCCTTATATTTTTCTTCTTCTTCTTCTTCCTTTTCTTCAGTCCCCCTTTCTATTATCTATACTTTTCAATCTACCTTCTCCTTATTCCCTCCTTTCTTATTTTTCCTTCTTTCACTAATACATTTTCACACTTGCTATCTATTTATATTCTTCCCTTTCCTTCCTTAGTCCCTTACTTGTGTTCATTTCTTTCAACTTCTTTCTTCTTAATTTCTACTCCTTCCCTTCCTCCTTTTTTTATCCCATTATTCCGCTTCTTTTTCCCCTCCGTATATTTCCTTGTTTACCCGTTCCTCGCCGTCTTCCCCTTCTTCACTTCCCTTCTTCTACCCCTCCTTCATCAGTCATTGTTAGCGGGCCGCCCTTCCCCCTCCAAATTACTATTCCCAGGAGTCCTACAGGGGTCCTTCTCTCCTTCCGCCCCTGTCCTCAACCTCACCCTTCTCCCTGCCAACTGTTCTCACTCCTCCGCCCTCCTGTCCCCTGCCAACACAAGCCTCTGCCCTCCGCTCCCGTCCCCTGCCTTGGTTCCACTCTCAAATCACAGTCAAATTATCGCCATGCTCTCCCTATCTCTCTCCCTCTCTCCCCTTTCCCGATGCATTCCTAAGTCTTCCCTTCCGTCTGAAATTATATTAGTGTTCCTTCCCTTTCTCTACCTTCCTTCGCTTCCCTTCCTCTTCCTTCTTTCCCTTCTTCCTTACCTGAGTCTCCCTTTCCACTCCTGTTCCTATTCCGGCTCTGTCTCGTTTTCTTCTGACCTAATCACATATTTATCCATTCTTTGTCCATCTCTTTTATTCCTTTTGTTCACTCCTGTCCTTATTCTGTTATTTCTGTCTTTCTTTTTCGCTCTAAAATCATCCCTATCCTCTCCCTTCCTCTATTCTTCCTTCTGTTTCTTTCCTTCAGCCTCAAATCTTAAATCTGTTCCTCTCGTTGTCCTTGCTTTCTATTCCCTCTGTCAATTCCTGCTCTTTTCTCTGTTCTTGCTATTTTTCCTTTCTCCCTCAATCATATCTCCATCACCTCCCCTTTCCTCCCTTCCTCTATTCCTCCCTTTGATTCTCTTCCTCCCATGTCACAGCTTATTCCCATCCCTTTCCATCATCTTCTATTCCTTATTCCCTTCTTTCTTTTATTTTCCGTTCCTTGTCTAATTCCACCCTCTGTCATCCACTGTCCCTATTCCTGTCTGTTTCATGTCCCTTTTCTGTCCCATAACACACTCGACTAACCTCCCTTCCTCCAATTCCTTCCCTTTCCTAACTCAATTCCCTTCTGTCCACCAATGTCGCCATCCCTGTCTGTTTCAACTTCCCTTCTGTTCCATAACGCACTCGAATACCTGGCCTTCCCCTCCCTTTCTCCACTTTCCTTTTCTCCCTTCCTCTCCCATCCTTCATTCCCCTTCTCCTTTCTTCTTTCACTCCCCTTCTTCTCCCTTCTCCCATTTCCCTTCCTCTCCCTTCTCCCATTCCCCTTCCCATTCCTTCTTTCACTCCCCTTCTCCTCCCTTCTCCCATTTCTCTTCCTCTCCCTTCCTCCATTTCCCTTCCTCTCCCTTTTTTCATACCCCTTCCCCCATCCTCTATTTCCCTTCCCTTTCCTATTTCCTTTCTATTTCCCGCTGTTTCCTATATCCATCAGTTCCTTCTATCCATGTCGCCTTCCTTTCTGTCCTAAATAACACCCATACCTCCTCCCTTTTTCCCCTTTCCCTTCCCTTTCCCACCTTCTGCCTCTGTATTCCTCCCATGTCTGCCTATATCCATCCCTTCCCCCTATCCATGTGACCTTCCATACTGCGCCAAATAACACCCATACGTCTTTCCTCTCCGTCCCTTCCTCAATTCCCTTCCCGCTCTCCCCACGTCAACCTATGTCCACCCTGCCCGCCCGCCGCCGTGTCCCCTTCCCCTGTCACCTACCTGGAGATGGGGAGCGCGTGTCTCTGGAGGGCTCGGAGGCTGTCCTTTCCCCAATCTTCTTTCTGAGAACATCCAAGTCGAAGGGATTGTGGATGCTGTGATCCACGCTGCGACTCTTGCCCCTGAAACGTAAGGTAAGGTAAGGTAAGATAAGGCAAGGTAAGGTAAGGTAAGGAAAGTTTAGTTAAGATAAGGTATGGTATGGTATGGTATGGTAAGGTAAGGTAAGGTAAGGTAAGGTAAGGTAACCTAATCTAATGAAGGGTAGAGTAAGGTAAGTTAAGGTAAGGTAAGAGTGAGGTAACCTAACCTAATGAAAATTAAGATAAGGTAAGGTACGGTAAGGTATGGTAAGGTAAGGTAAGGTATGGTAAGGTAAGGTAAGATATGGTAAGGTATGGTAAGGCAAGGTAAGGTAAGGTATGGTAAGGTAAGGTAAGGTAAGGTAAGGTAAGGTATGGTAAGGTAAGGTATGGTAAGGTAAGGTATGGTAAGGTAAGGTAAGGTAAGGTAAGGTAAGGTAAGGTATGGTAAGGTAAGGTAAGGTAAGGTAAGGTAAGGTAAGGTAAGGTAAGGTAAGGTAAGGTATGGTAAGGTAAGGTAAGGTAAGGTAAGGTAAGGTATTATAAGGTAAGGTAAGGTAAGGTAAGGTACGGCAAAACAAGATAAAGTGAGGTGAGGCAAAGTATCTACGGAAAGGTAAGTTAAGGTACATGAAAATAAGGTAAGGTTAGGTAAGTCTACGCAAGTTAAGGTAAAAAAAAAGTAAAATAGAAGTAAACAAGATGAGAATGAGTACGGAAGGTTAAAATAAAGTCCGTCAAGGCAAAGAGAAATACAAGAAAAGGGAAGGGAAAGGAAGGGCAGGTTGAAGTGGCGTAAGGTGAGAAGAGGAAAAAGGAGACCAGGTGAAATGAGACCAGGTGAGATAATGAACAGGTGAGCCAAGGTAAGGGTAAGGGAAGGCTGAATCAAGGTAAAGCAAGGAGAGTATCAAGCACCGTTGCCATATTATCGTACTCAGAGCATAGTGTTGAGGGGTTTCTATCGCGTAACTATTGCCAAGAAACATCAGGAATTAACTATTTTAACGAAACTACAAATTGACCTCGTTACTGTGGCCCAGAAGACAGTTTTTGGGTCGGAAATGGGTAAATGTTAGAGGTTCAGTACGATAATTTTGCAACGTTCGTATCAAGACACCTCTCCACGAACGTTGCCAGACTGTCGTACTCAGCAGCATATACTTTTTATACTATACTTTCATTTTTTTGCCCTTGAGCTGCTTCCATTGTTGTAAAAAGGAAAAAAAAGGTAGTCTAGCTGATGTACGATAATGTAAGGTAAGGAGGGAAAGGTGAATGTTCAGGTCGAGGTGGTGAATGTTGAGGTGGTGTTGAAAATGATGAGAAATGCTTTGGGAAGGAATGCGTCTAATAAGGGTGTTTGCTTTTGAGTCTCCTTGAAACTCTGCAGCACTGACAGCAATCATTCAGAGCGCGCAGGTGTGGCCCTCAATCAGGAATGTGCAGGTGTAGGAATAGTGCTTGCAAAAAGAGTTATGATACTGATGAAAGGCAACAGTAATAATAATAATAATAATAATAATAATAATAATAATAATAATAATAATAATAATAATAATAATAATAATAATAATAATAATAATAATAATGGTTGTGATAATGATCCAGTTAAATATTAATACTAAATAAAGGGAAAAAAATAATAATACAATTCTGACAACTTTCAATATTACTTCTACTACAACTACTACTACTACTACTACTACTACTACTACTACTACGACTACTGCAACAACTTCAAATAAATACCATTACTATATTACGTGGGAGTGGGATATTTTTACACTCACACACACACACACACACACACACACACACACACACACACACACACACACTATCTCCCCTACCACACACGGGAAATAACCTTCTATTAGGGTGAAACATCGCTGCCGTTAAAAGCGATAAGACGCGGGATAAGATAAAGCCAACTTCCGTTGAGAGATTCCTTCCCGTCCAGTCTCTCTCCCTGCCTTTAAAAGATTAAGCGCTCTTTTTTCCCCTTGACCAATCAGAACTCTCTTTCAAAGTCTCGCCGGCCTATGATTGGCTGGGGCGGGGCGGGCGAGAGTGTGTGCTGGCCGTGATGTGTCCTAACTAAACACGGCGTGGGGAGAGCGTAGACTTTTTCTCTCTCCTCCCTTCCCTGCTCCGAAAAGAGAGGGAGAGATGATCCGCAGTTTAATTGAATAAGTGGAGTCAACCAAACTTTGTGAAGACTCGCTGTGTGTGTGGGATTAATATCTTCACTGGCGAGTTTCCGTGAGATAGACAGACAGGCAGACAAACGGACAGACAGACAGACACTCTCTCTCTCTCTCTCTCTCTCTCTCTCTCTCTCTCTCTCTCTCTCTCTCTCTCTCTCTCTCTCTCTCTCTCTCTCTCTCTCTCTCTCTCTCTCTCTCTCTCTCTCTCTCTCTCTCTCTCTCTCTCTCTCTCTCTCGAGTTTAAAAGCAAAAGGAATAACTTGACTGTAGAAAATTGAAGCTGTTTTAAGGGGATACATTTTTTCACTCACTTTTTCTCGTTTATTTTAAGTCGAAAGAAATAATTATAGATAAGTTATTTTAGATTATTTTAGGGGAACATTCTCTCTCTCTCTCTCTCTCTCTCTCTCTCTCTCTCTCTCTCTCTCTCTCTCTCTCTCTCTCTCTCTCTCTCTCTCTCTCTCTCTCTCTCTCTCTCTCTCTCTCTCTCTCTCTCTCTCTAATGATAACATGTGTACCGTGACGCAGTGTGGAAAGAGGGAGAAGGTGAACAAAGAAGAAAAAACATCGGTCGAGTAAATAATCATATGCAAACAGAACATCTATTGACTTTACTGACAAGCTTCTCGTTCAAGGCGAAAGAAGAGAATAAGATAACAAACTTTAGGATATATATTATAAAGATAGTAAATTGTGAAGGGAAGTGGATAAATATAACCGGCAGAGTAACTTAACATATACATAAAACTAACCTAACCTAACCTAATCTAATCTAACATGCAAGACAAAAGCGGGGATTACTAAGAGGGAGTGGTGTGTGGCGCAGCGAGGGAGGAGGAAGGAGTTAAAAAGAATGCATGGTATCTTATAATATACGGAACCCTAAGCTAACCTAACCTAACCTAACATGCGTCAAAAGCAGGAATTACGAAGAAGGAATTTTATGCTACAGGGAAACGCGTGTGGAGTGTGGCGCAGCGAGGGAGGAGGAGGGGGAGGAATTATAAAAAGAAATGCATGGTATCTTATAACATACATAAGCCTAAACGAACCTAACCTAACCTAATATGCAAGTCAAAAACAGGAATTACGAAGAAGGAATTTTATGCTACAGGGAAACGCGTGTGGAGTGTGGCGCAGCGAGGGAGGAGGAGGGAGTTAAAAAGAGTGCATGGTATCTTATAACATACAGAAGCCTAACCTAACCTAACCTAACATGCAAGTCAAAAGCAGGAATTACAGAAAGGGAGTTTTAAGCTACTTTAGGGGAACATATGTGGTGTGTGGCGCAGCGAGGGAGGAGGAGGGGGTAAAGAAAGAGTGCATGGTATCTTATAATATACAGAAGACTAAGCTAACCTAACCTAACCTTACATGCAAGTCAAAAGCAGGAATTACAGAAAGGGAGTTTTAAGCTACTTTAGGGGAACATATGTGGTGTGTGGCGCAGCGAGGGAGGAGGAGGGAGTTAAAAAGAATGCATGGTATCTTATAACATACAGAAGCCTAACCTAACCTAACCTTACATGCAAGTCAAAAGCAGGAATTACAGAAAGGGAGTTTTAAGCTACTTTAGGGGAACATATGTGGTGTGTGGCGCAGCGAGGGAGGAGGAGGGAGTAATGAAAGAGTGCATGGTATCTTATAACATACAGAAGCCTAACCTAACCTAACCTAACCTTACATGCAAGTCAAAAACAGGCAAACAATGACACACAGGAAGTACAGAGACGTATTGACTCTGCTAATAAGACGACGAAAGACAAACACTCATCGCGGGGAAGGAAAGGAGGAGAGTGTTCGGCGCGGGGCAAGGTCGTGGAGGAGGCGGTACACGGACGGGGATGAATCGATGTTACAAAGGGTACACACACACACACACACGCACCCACCCACCCACACCCACACACACACACACACTAAGGAAACTCTACCACATATCTTCGTTACTTGGAAAGAAAATATTAGTTAAGGAAGACAAGTTTGCAGTGTACTAACATGAGGGAAATGGACGAGGTAGTTAATTAGTTAGTCTTTTTTAAGGGTTTAGAGCACACACACACTGGGAAAATAAAGCTCTTCGTTATTTGAAAAGACGGAGTTAGCTTAAGAAGACAAGTTTGCAGTGTGGGAACAAGACGGAGGTAGATAAAGTAGTTAGTTAATCGGTACTTTCAAGGTTCAGAGCGCACACACACACACACACACACACACACACACTGCAGCACTTAAGGAAAATGAAGCTCTTCGTTATTTGAAAAGACGGAGTTAGCTTAAGAAGACAGAAGAAGACAAGCTTGCAGAACTGGAGGTAGATAGAAGTAGTTAGTTATCCAATTATCTTACAGGAGCACACACACACCACAGAACCAAAGGAAACGGTAAGTTCAAGGTAAGGTAAGGTGAGGTGTGAGTCGCAGGCAGAAAAACAAAGTGGATGGATAGAACGAATCAGTACTTAAAAGGGCAAAAAAAAGTAAGATAAGGTGAGGTAATACAGAACAAGGAGGTGGATGGATAGAATGCATCAGTACTTAAAAGGATAAAATAGTAAGTTCAGGTTAGGTAATACAGAACAAGGAGGTAGATGGATAGAACGAAGCAGTACTTAAAAGGGGGAAAAATAGCAAGTTAAGGTTAGGTAATACAGAACAAGGAGGTGGATGGATAGAAAGAATCAGTACTGTAAAGGGTTCAGAGTTCACGTACTACACAACTGAAGGGACTGAATTCTAAAGCTCTTCGTTATTCAATTATTCACTGTCTTATCTTGAAAGGTTAGTCTTGGGGCGTCAGGAGGATCGGAGCGTGGAGGAAGTGGAGCGAGTAATGGAAGGATCAAGCTGTTAAAGGGTTCAGAGCACACCCACTACACTATTAAAGAGACTGACTACCACAGTTTTCGAGGACATGGAAAAACAGATGATTAAAAGGAATATCTAGACGTGTAGATGAAAGAGTCAGAAGAATTGGATAAAGTAGACGAATTAAAGTTTCAAAGGGTTCAGAGCACACACACTACACTATTAAGGGGACTGACTACCACAGCTTTCGAGGACATAGAAAAACAGATGATTAAAAGGAATATCAAGACGTGTAGATGAGTCAGAAGAATTGGATAAAGTAGACGACGAATTAAAGTTTCAAAGGGTTAAAACTCCATACATTATTATACTATTCAAGAGGTGGATTTCTACAGCTCTCATTGATGTAGAAAAGTTTCAAAAAAAGGAAATGTTTTAGAGTGTGGGTGGGAGAGAACGAAGAATTTTATGAAGAAGACGAATTAAGGTTTCAAAGGGTTAAAAGTACCTACGTTATTATACTATTCAAGAGGGGGATTTCCATAGCTCTCAATGATGTAGGAAAGTTTATAAAAAAGAAAATGTTTTGGCGTCTGGGTGAGAGAGTACGAAGGATTTGATAAAGTAGAAGACTAATTAAAGT
>NC_066560.1:11196633-11261633 GCF_024679095.1 Eriocheir sinensis
AAACAACATTACCATCAACATCAATACACAAACATACACACACACATACACATACACACACATACACACCTACACAACACAGGTAATACACACACAAGCACACAAACAAACACACATACACAATTATACTGCACAAACACCTTTATAGTACGTCAGTCAGGTGGTTTAAAGCGAAGGGGGGCGAGGGGATGGGGGGGGTTGGTGGTAATGGGGGACGATGGAGGGGCGAGGCAAGTGCGTAGAGTTAAAGGTGATGTAAACCCACACAGGTATGTACGCAAGGCCACGGGTGTACACGCATTCACGTACACGGTTTGAGAGAGAGAGAGAGAGAGAGAGAGAGAGAGAGAGAGAGAGAGAGAGAGAGAGAGAGAGAGAGAGAGAGAGAGAGAGAGAGAGAGAGAGAGAGAGAGAGAGAGAGAGAGAGAGAGAGAGAGAGAGAGAGAGAGAGAGAGAGAGAGAGAGAGAGAATGTGTCGCATAGAACGCCGCCTTTTTGCTGCATGCGGTACTGAACAGCAGGTAAGGGAGGTAGGGAGGGAGGGAATGGAGGGAAGGAAGGGAAGGGAGGGAGGGAGGGAGGGAGGGAAAGGTCTCTTCAGATTGACAAGCTGTGAAAAGTTATCAACGGTACGGCGAGCAAAGAGGAGGAGGAGGAGGAGGAGGAGGAGGAGGAGGAGGGAGGAAAGGTAGGGAAGGAAGGAAGAGAAGGAAGGGAAGGGAGGTAGAGAGGCAGGGAAGAAGGGAGGGAAGGAGAAGGAGGAGGAGGAGGTAAGGAAAGAAGAGAGGTAAGGAGGTAGGAGAGAAAGAAGGAAAGGAGAGGAAGAGGGAGAGATGGAGGGATGGAGGGAGGAAAGGAGGGGAAAGGAGGGGAAAGGGAGGGAAAGGAGGGGAGGAAGGCTCTTAACTTTGCTGTTACGGAAACTAGTCAGGGAGGAGGAGGAGGAGGAAGAGGAGGAGGAGGAAGAGGAGGAGGAAGAGGAGGAGGAGGAGGAGGAGGAGGAAGGATGGAAAACGTGTACCGCATCTAATGACGAAGTGGCCTGGAGGAAGGGAGGAGGAGGGTGGGAGGGAGAGAAGGAGGAAGGAGGAGGAGGAGGAGGAGGAGGAGGAGGAGAGAGAAGAGGAAAGAGGTGGAGGAGAAAGGGCACGCTACCGCAGTCAACGTGGGGAGGGAGGGAGAGGAGGAGTGATGTCTTACCTTTGAGGAGGGAGGGAGAGAGGAAGGGAGGGAGGGAGGGAGGGTAAGGAAGGGTATGTTGCCGCAGTGAGGGAGGCAAGGGAGGAAAGGAGGGAAGAAGGGAGAGAAAAACCTGGAGGGAGGATAGAGGAGGAGGGAAACTTGAAGGGGAGCGAGAGAAGCTGGAGGGAAGGAGAGAGGAAGGAAGGAAGGAAGGAAGGAAGGAAGGAAGGGAGAGAAAAGCAAGGAGGGAGGGGAAGAGTAGGAGGGAAACTAGAAGGGGAGGGAGGGAGGGAGGGAGGGGAGGGAGAGAAGCTGGAGGGAAGGAAAGAAGAAAGAAGGAAGGAAGGGAGAGAAAAGCAAGGAGGGAGGGAAAAGGAGGAGGGAAACTAGAAAGGGAGGGAGGGAGGGAGGGAGGGAAGGAAGAGAAGCTGGTGGGAAGCAGAGAGGAAGGAAGGAAGGAAGGAAGGAAGGGAGGAGGAAGGAGGAACCTGGAGGGCGGGGAAGAGGAGGAGGCAAACGAGACACGGACGGAGGGACGGGAGGGAAGGGAGAGAAACTATGCCGCAGTTGCTAAGGGAGGGAAAGGTAAGGGAGGAGGAGAGAAACATTACTGACATTAGGTAAGACGGAGGAGGAGGAGGAGGAGGAGGAGGAGGAGGAGGAAGGGAGGAGGAGGAGGAAACATGTTACAGTAGGTGACGGGAAAGAGAGAGGAGGAGAGAGAAGTGGAGGGAACCTTACAACTTATGGAGGGAGGGAGGGAGGGAAGGGAGGGAAGGGAGATGTACATAGCAATCAGTGAGGGAGGGAAGGGAGGGAAGGGAGGGAGGGAGGGAGTGGCGCCTTTCAACCGTTAATAGAGAAGTGAGGAAGGGAGTGATGGAGGGAGCCTTACAAGTGAGGGAGGGAGGGAGGGAGGGAGGAAAGGAGGGAGGGAGAGAAGTGGAAGGAATGACTCTTTTTACAGCCTTCAGGAGATAGGTAGGCTGGGAGGAAGGGAGGAAGGGAGGGAGGGAGAGAGAGAGGGAGGGAGGGAGAGAAGGAGGGAGGGTAAGAGGAAGGGAGGAAAAGGGGATAGGTTACTCTTACTTGAAACAAAAAGGGGAGGGAGGGATGGAAGGAGAAGGAAAGGGAGAGGGAAAAAAAGGGAGATAAATTACTCTTACCTTAGACAGCAAGGGGAAGGGAGTAATGAAGGGGCTGGAGGGAGGAAAGGATGAAAAAATGGAAAGAGAGAGAGAGAAAGAGTGAGAGGGAGAGAGGGAAAGAGGGAGAGAGAGAGAGAGAGGGAGGGAGGGAGAACATAGAGAAGTGGAAGAACATGGAGGGGAAGGAGGGGTCATTCCACAACAATAAAGAGAGGTGGAATGGTCTGAAGGGATAGGTGGATAGAAGAGATGGAGAGGTGGATGGAAGAGGGGGAGAGGATGTGGATGGGGTGGAATGGAGAGGAGGAAGGGAGCGAAAGAGGACCATTTAAACCCATTCATAAAGGAAGGGTTGTGGAGGGGTAGGTGGAGTTGGAGGTGGAATAGAGAAGTGGAAGAGGGGGGTAGAGGGAGGTGGAAGAGGGGTCCTTACAACATTTAGAGAGAGGGGGGGGTGGCAGGGAGAGGTGGAGGTGGAGGGAGGTGGAGGGAGTGGAGGGAGCGGAAGAGGGGTCCTTACAACATTTAGCGAGAGGGGGGGCGGCAGAGGTGGAGTGGGAGGTGGAGGGAGGGGTGGAGGGGAGTGGAGGGAGCGGAAGAGGCGTCCTTACAACAATAAGCGAGAGGGGGGGCGGCAGGGAGAGGTGGAGTGGGAGGTGGAGGGAGGGGTGGAGGGGAGTGGAGGGAGCGGAAGAGGAGGAGTCAAAACAACTTTACGGCCGAAATAACATTACAGAGGGGGAGGAAAGGGGAGGAATAGGTCAGGCATATGGTAGGTAAGGGCCGAGGTGATATGGAGGGGGTGTCTCTCCAATACTTCATAAGGGAGGGGTCAGGCATTATGGGGGAGGGGCAGGCATGGGGTGTGGGGGCGTGGAGGGGGTGGGTGGAATGGGTCAGGCATGGGTAGGGGGGTCGAGTAAGTGATATGGAGTGGATGTCTCTCCAATACTTCATAGGGGGGGGTTCAGGCATTATGGGGGAGGGGCAGGCATGGGGTGGAGGGGGGTGGAGGGGTTGGGTGGAAGGGGGCAATATCGTCTTACCGCAGCCACGGCACCACCGCTTCTGTCACGTGACGCCCAGCGGCCCCAACATCGTGTGACAGCCGGCGCCCCCTGTGGCAGACACGGGGGTTAGTGTGTGTGTGCGTGCGTGTGTGCGTGTGGGGGGGGAGGGTTGGATGTGTAGGGGTGTTACGTGTGTGTGTGTGTGTGTGTGAGAGAGAGAGAGAGAGAGAGAGAGAGAGAGAGAGAGAGAGAGAGAGAGAGAGAGAGAGAGAGAGAGAGAGAGAGAGAGAGAGAGAGAGAGAGAGAGAGAGAGAGAGAGAGAGAGAGAGAGAGAGAGAGAGAGAGAGAGAGAGAGAGATAGAGAAATACGGGTTTCTTAATTACGGTAGACAGGCAAACATATATAGACAGATAGATAGACATGGATAGATTGATAGATAGATAGATAGATAGACAGACAGACAGATAGATTGAGATAGATAGTACAGAAATATAAAGTAATAGACATATAAAGATAAAAATAGACAGAAATAGATTGAGATGAATATTACATAGACAGAAATAGAGTAACAGACAGACACCCACCCAGACAGACAGACAGACCAGAGGCAAACAGAGACAGACAGACAAACAGGAGGGAGGGGAAAGTAAACACCCCCACAACTCATCAAGAACAGAGATAAACAGAGGAGAGAGAGAGAGAGAGAGAGAGAGAGAGAGAGAGAGAGAGAGAGAGAGAGAGAGAGAGAGAGAGAGAGAGAGAGAGAGAGAGAGAGAGAGAGAGAGAGAGAGAGAGAGAGAGAGAGAGAGAGAGAGAGAGAGAGAGAGAGAGAGAGAGAGAGAGAGAGAGAGAGAGAGAGAGAGAGAGAGAGAGAGAGAGAGAGAGAGAGAGAGAAACTATGTCAATGTAATTATCTTCGTTATGTAAATGTGGCTTTGTGTTGTATATTTTGCAGTCATTATCTCACCTGAAACGTGTTAGACATACCTGCGATTAATCATTTGTTTATTATTATTCATTAAGCAACACGGACGAGGAAGAGGAGGAAGAGGAGGAGGAAGAGGAAGAGGAGGATGAACAGATGGATAGAAAATAAACAATAGATAAAAAACTAATCGATATTGTAGACATTTTGCAGTATACAGGATTAAACGTGATAAGAATATATATAACTTAAGAAAGAGAAGGAAGGTGATATATATTAACGAGGAGATGGAAGGAAAAATAAATAAATATTGAGAAACAACGCAAGACAGGATAGAAAAAAATACGAAAAATGAAAGAACTGAAAATTTAAAAAAGACGGTAAGGAAAAATGACTGAAGGAGGAGGAGGAGGAGGAGGAGGAGAAGGAGGAGGAAAAGAATGACATAGAAAGAAAGATAGACAGATAGATACATAGATAGGTAGATAGACAGATAGATAGATAGATAGATATAGATAGAGTGTTAGAGAAAGACAAAGACACAAATAGATTAAGAATGAAGGAAGTGGAGAATCGGAAGAGATAGATAGATAGATAGATAGATAGACAGATAGATAAAGAGAAAGAGAGTAAGAAAAAGCGACAGACAGAACCACAAACAGATTAAAAACAAAGGATTGAGAGAACCTAAAAGAAAGACACAGAGAGACAGAGAGAAAAAATGGATCCTCGGAGGAGCTTCGAAGGACACTTACTTCTCCTTGAGCTCGTCTGATATCCTTCGCTTGAGGGATTTGTCCATGGGGGAGCGGGGGGTCCTGGGGGTGCTCGGCCGGGTGTTGGGGGAGTCCTCGACACTCATTCTGCCCAAGCACCCGCCAGCCAGCCCCGAACTCCCTCCCTCACTCCCGCACCCACCCACCCACTCACTCCCTCACTCCCAGTCACTCCCTCGGCCCTTTACGGTGAGAAAGGAAGGGGTACAGAAGGGGAACGAGGGGAAGGGAGGGGAAGGGGTTACAAGTTTTCAGCCCTTCACTAAACAGACGTGCCTCCGCCCAGTCCTTCTATGGTGAGAATGGAAGGGCTACAGAAGGGGGATGGGGGAAGGGGGAAGGGGTCACAAGTTTTAAGCCCTTAACCAAACAGACGTGACTTGGGAGGATGAGTTTTTCTTTCTATTTCTCTCACTTAACTTTTCTTTCGTTACTCATGTTGTTGTTGTCCATTTAAAAAAGACGCTAATTGTGTTATCTCACCCGCGAGCGATTCAATTTGTTCTCTTTTCTGTTTGTTCTCCTTTCCTTCCTTTTAACACTGATGCACAGAGGGGAAGGGAAGAGCTCCAATCACGTGTTTGAGCTAAAAAAAAAAACAGTGAACAGGTATTGGTTTTCACGGATGTATAGCAAAACGTAAAAGGTTGTGATGGCAATGGTTGTAGTAAGGAGGGGTTGTAATATGAATGGTAAATAATAAAAAAAGGTTGTAATAGAAGGTTGTGAACTGATATAAAAGGTTGTGAAGGGATATTAAGAGTTGTGAAGGGATATTAAAGGTTGTGACGGGAAGTAGAGGGTTGTAAATGGATGATGGGGTCAGGGTATAAGAATTTAAAGTGTTTTATATATGTTTTATGGTCTTTTAAAAGGGAAATTTAAATAGAGGTTACGTGGATGGCATGTGTGTGTGTGTGTGTGTGTGTGTGTGTGTGTGTGTGTGTGTGTGTGTGTGTGTGTGTGTTTGTGTGTGTGTGTGTGTGTGTGTAAGGCAGGAGAGTACACACAGGTATTGAAAGCACAGGTATACACAGGTACAACACACATTAAGTTACCTGCGAACACCAAATAAGCACACACACACACACACACACACACACACACACACACACACACACACACACACACACACACACACACACACACACACACATACACAAGACACACTCACACACACACAAAAAAAAACACCCACAAGGCAAGTCGAGCACACCCATCCACACACACCCACACACACCCACACACACCCACACCCACACCATCTTATCGCAAGCTTCCCTGCCTTCCTCTTCCACGCTTCCCCGCAACATAAAATAACCAGGCTAAATATACTGAAAGAAAATGTGATGAAAGCTGGGCGCCTTAAACCCTCCCCTCCCCTTCCCTTCCCCTCCCACCCACTCCCCGGCGAGGCACACGTGTGGAAGGAAGAGCAAGTGATAGATAGATAGATAGATGGATTGATAGATAAGGATAGAGAGTAGAGAGATGGAAAGTAAAAGGAAGGAAGGGAGAGTGAATGAGGTATGAAAGATATACATAGCAAATAGATACATGATAAATAGATAGATAGATAGATAGATAAAAAAGTACAGAAAAAGGGAAGTAGAAGGTAGGAAAGAAGTGTAACTGACCTACGAAATATATAGATACACAGATTGATAGATAGATAGATAGGCGATGAATAGATAGATAGAATAGAGGAAAGAGAAGTAAAAGAAAGGAAAGGAGAGATATAGATACACAGATTGATAGATTGATGTTAAAGGGATAGATAGACAAAAAGTAGAGAGAAGGGAAAGAATAAGAAATAAAGGAGAACAAACGAGTTAGGAGAGATAGACAGACAGATAGATACATAAATAAAGAGTAGAAGAGAGAGAGAGAGAGAGAGAGAGAGAGAGAGAGAGAGAGAGAGAGAGAGAGAGAGAGAGAGAGAGAGAGAGAGAGAGAGAGAGAGAGAGAGAGAGAGAGAGAGAGAGAGAGAGAGAGAGAGAGTTAAACAGAAGGAAAGAAAATGTCACAAAAGATAAAGATAGATGGATTAAAGAGAGAGAGAGAGAGAGAGTAAAGGGAAGGTAGGTAAGGGGAAGGCAAGGAGGTAAGCAGCTTAGGGCCAGCACGAGACGCCCTTTGAGCCACCTCTGCGCCACCCCGCGTCACTCCCGCCGTCCGTGTGTGAGGAGAATTGGACCCCCGACAGGCAGGTACTACTTCAAGGTAGCCCCCCCCCCTCCCCTCCCCCAGCCACCTCCACCACCACCACCACCACTAACAACAACAACATCACCATCATCACCACCATCGCCACCACCAACAACAACACCATCACCACCACCACCACAGACAGAAACACCACCTCCCACCATCACCACTACCACCACCACCAACACCAATACCACAACGAAAACAACAACAAAAACAACGAGAGAGAGAGAGAGAGAGAGAGAGAGAGAGAGAGAGAGAGAGAGAGAGAGAGAGAGAGAGAAAATTAAAACAGCAGACGAAATTAACAATGCTCCATTTTAAATTTTACTTCCCTCCTCCTCCTCCTCCTCCTCCTCCTCCTCCTCCTATTCCTCCTCTTCCCACACCAACTTCTTCCTGCGGCTAATTACTTGACCTCATGAACTCTGACCCGTCTCTCTCTCTCTCTCTCTCTCTCTCTCTCTCTCTCTCTCTCTCTCTCTCTCTCTCTCTCTCTCTCTCTCTCTGCTATAAAGTATCTGAAGAGGGCTTTCCGACTGTCAATCTCTCATCTTACTTCCTCCTCCTCCTCCTCCTCCCAGCCCTGGAAGAGGAGGAGGAGGAGGAGGAGGAGGAGGAGGAGGATCATTGTGGGGGGTAGTCGTTGGAAGCTTTCGTTAGAATGAGCTATCGATTAGTACCCCTTCCCCTCACCCCACCCCACCCCACCCCAACCACTGCCACCCCACCACCTCCACTTCCATCCTCTCCTCCACCCACACCACCCACACCTCCACCGACACATCACCCCTACCACCACCACCACCACATCCACTTCCATCCTCTCCTCCACCCACACCAACCACACCTCACCCCACCCCCCCCCCCACCTCCACTACCCTCCTCTCCTCTACCCCCACCTTCCACACCTCCACCGACACACCACCACCACCACCACTACTACTATTATCCACACCACATCCACCAAATACACTTCCATCCTCTCCTCCACCCACAGCTTCCATACCTCCACCGACACATCACCACCATCACCACCACTATTATCCACATCATCCACATCACCACTCACACCAACCCCATTCCCTCCCTCCACCTTCCCTATCACTCCACCACCACCACCATCACCACCACCTCCACTCTAACACACAAACACACAAACAGCCCTTTTCCATCAAGCTCCCCTTCCCCCTCCCTCGCTATACATGGTTTCTTAATTTTGTGATAGCTTCCCCTCCCCTCACCCTTTTCCCTTCCCTCTGTTCATACATAAATATACACTCTCACGCATCCCCTTCTGTTTTTTGTTTTTTTTACCTCCGTTTCTCCTCTCTCCATTTCTATCTGTTACATGCTAAGTTTGATTCTTATATCATTTCCATATCAATCTGTCTATATCTATCTATCAAGCTCTATATCTATCTTATTATCTATTTATTCGATTGTTTTCATTTTCACTGGTTCATTGTTATATCAATCTGAGTGTCTATGTCTATATGTCTTAATTTCCTCCGCTTGTTATATGATTCCACTGGCCTCTTTTCCTAATCTATTTCACCTCTTTTTCCATCTCTATTTTCCTACTTCCTTCACTTTTCCTGGTATTTTTTTCCTTTTCTTTCTCTCTTTCCTCTCCCTTTTCTCATCCTTTACGTAAAAGTTGTAATTCCTTTCCCTTTCATTCTGTAATTCATCTTCGTTTCTACCTCTATTTCAGTTTTCCCTCCCCTTTCCCCCCTCTACTGTCCCCTTGCTTTCCCTCTTTCCCCTTCTCCCTTTCTACCCCTCTCTGTTTCCGCTATTTTCCTTCCCCATTTATCATATTTTACATACAAGCCTTTATCCTTTTCTCTCACTCCTTATCCCGTCTTTCTTTCTCTCTTTCCCCTTCTCCCTTTCCACCCCTCTCTGTTTCCCCTATTTTCCTTCCCCATTTATCATATTTTACATACAAGCCTTTATCCTTTTCTCTCACTCCTTATCCCGTCTTTCTTTCCCTCTTTCATCTTCTCCTTTTCTCATCTTTTATATATTAGCTGTCATTCCCTTTCTACTCTCATTCCCTTCTTCCCATCTTCTCTCTTTCTCATCTTCTACGCAGTTGTCAGTATATCCCCTCCCCTACTACGATTCCCTTCACCCCTCTCTCTCTCTCTTTCCCGTTTTTCCTTTCCTATTTCTCATTCTTTTACGTTCAGGCTTTCATTTCCTTCTCTCCCTTACTCTGGTTAAGTTGCCCATCTTCTCTTGCCCCTTATCCCTCTCTCTCCTCCCCTTCTTCATCCTTTACAAATAAGTTTCCATTCTCTGATTACTGGCGTTATTTTTGCCTCTCTCATTCTCCTTTCTTACACGCAGATGATATTTTTCTTCCTCTTCCTTCTTTCTCTTTTCCCCTCTCTCTCTCTCTTCCTTATTTTTATACAGCTATCTACATTAATTCCCCTTCCTTTCCCTTATCATAAATCTCTTTCCACCCACACATGTTTCCCCAATTTCCCTCGAAACTGACACCTCCTCTCCCCTCATCTCTTCATTCATAGGTTCCGTTCCCTACTCTCTCTCTCTCTCTCTCTCTCTCTCTCTCTCTCTCTCTCTCAGTAATATCCTTCCTCTCGATATTCTGGAGGTAACATGAACCGACACGCACACACACACACACACACACACACACACACACTGTCAGCCTCCCTCTCTATCCATGTACACAAACAGCTCTACTACATGAAAACAAACAAACAAACAAACACAAACAAACTCATGGTTACGTCCCTTCAAAAAATATAACAAAATAACAAACAGATTGATAGGTAAATGCACAGACAGACACACACACACACACACACACACACACACACACACACACACACACACACATACACACACACGTCGAGCTCGATATATTACTTGACGGAAAACGAGAAGATAAATAATGGGAACCAGGAGCCTAGTCACTTATTGAAAATGGAGGAGGAGGAGGAAGAGGAAGAGGAGGAGGAGGAAGAGGAGGAAGAAGGAGAGAGGAAGTCTGAGGAAAAGTGATCTGGAGTTAATGAGCTGTACCGGAGGGAGGGAGGGAAAGGAGGGAGAGAAAAAAAATAGCAACGGAAATAAAGAACAGGAAGAAAGGAAGAAAGAAAGAAAGATAGAGAGAAAGAGAAGCAATTTAACAGCGAGCGGAAGGAGGGAAGGAAGGAGAGCGGTTGAGAGGATGAGAGGAAGGAATATTATAATAAGAGAAGAAAAAGAGCAACGGAAATAAAGAAGAGGAAGATAGAAAGAAGGAAAGAAAGAAAGATAGAGAGGAAGGGAAGCAATTTAACAGCGAGCGGAAGGAAGGAAGAAAGGAGAGGGGTTGAGAGCGTGAGAGGAAGGAACAAGAAGAGAACAAGAATAGAAATCGCGTTATCTGATAAAGAAATTGAATAAGGTGAAATAGAAGGAAGGGTTGAACGAGGCAGTAAGAGGCGAGATAGAGAAAGAAGATATATGGAAACAGAGATAGATAGATAGATAGATAGACAGACAGACACAGATTGATAGAAAATAAGAGATAAATGGAGCAATGAATGAGGAAATAAACAAAAAATATAGACGCCATGATCAATTATACGTAAAGAATGAATTGATAAATGTAAAAGATAAGAAAATAGATTAGTAAATGAGTACGCTAGATAGAGATAGATAGATAGATAGATAGACACTCAGATTGATATAAGAATGAACCAGTGAAAGTGAAAACAATTGAATAAGAAAATAAGTAAGATAGATAGATAAAAATGAATAGATAGATATAGACAAATTGAAATAGAAATGGTTAAGTATAGGAATAAGAAAAGATAGATAGAGATAGATAAATATAGATAGACAGATTAATATAGAAATGGTATAAAGATAGGAATAAGAAAATAAGATAGATAGACGTACAGATAGATATAGACAGATTGATATAGAAATGGTGTAAGTATAGAAATAAGAAAGCAAGATAGATAGACATACAGATAGATAGATAGATATAGAAAGATTGATATAGAAACGGTGTAAGTATAGAAATAAGAAAACAAGATAGATAGACATACAGATAGATAGATAGATATAGACAGATTGATATAGAAATGGTGTAAGTATAGGAAAAAGAAAACAAGATAGATAGATATACAGATAAATAGATAGACATAGACAAATTGAAATAGAAACAGGTCAATCAGCGGCTAAAACATAAACACTGAAATAAATACCAGAACAGACGGACCCCTGGAAACACACTAATGATCGCTGCGTCCTGAAATATACGCCCAACTGACCGGCCCCCAAAATTAAAACGTTCCCATTTCGCTGCTCGATATGAAAAAAAAAGTGTGGGAATAATAATAATGAAAAAAATGATTGAAACGACGCAACGAATGAATGAGAAAACGGAGGATGATGAAAATAATGACGCTGAGAAAGTCTTGTAAATCCTAAAATGCAGAAGAAAGATGATGTTTAGAAATAATGATGATAATTACAATGTGAAGATCTTGCTGTTGGTCGGAGAGAATGCACCACCACGAGAAAAAGAAAGATAAAAAGCACTCATGACAAAGAAGAAGATGAAGAAGAACAAGAAAAAGTAAAAGTAGAGAAAAGTGAAAAAAAATATACTTGACCCACTCATTTCGCTGCTTACACACACACACACACACACACACACACACACACACACACACACACACACTGACATGAATATTCGTCTGGCAGTTGTAATAGTAGTAGTAGTAGTAGTAGTAATAGTAGTAGTAGTAGTAGTAGTAGTAGTAGTAGTTTCCTATAGTTAAGTCATGTTCTTCCCTTACTCAATTTTAATTTATTGGTTTTCCTTCCCAAGACTTTACATATATTCTCCTTCCTCCTCCTCCTCCTCCTCCTCCTCCTCCTCCTCCTCCTCCTCCTCCTCCTCCTCCTCCTTCTCCTCCTCTTCCTCGCCTGCAGCCTATCTAACAGCTGTTGCACGACATACCACTACATTTCCTCCTCCTCCTCCTCCTCCTCCTCCTCCTCCTCCTCTTCCTCCTCTTCCTCCTCTTCCTCACCTCCTTCGTTACCACCTGTCACCTTCCACGCTCCACTACAGTTCCCTGAAACGTTCTCCACCAACACTCCACTCCACTCTCTCTCTCTCTCTCTCTCTCTCTCTCTCTCGTTCCCTTATTATTATTATTATTATTATTATTATTATTATTATTATTATTATTATTATTATTATTACATTTATTTTCATCAGTATTATTATTATTTTAAACGAAGCCAACTTGCGAGATAACTTTTTAATTAGCGACGCACAAACTCCCGAGACTTTTGTGTGGCGCCGCAATTTTAAACTCGAGGACGAAGAAGAAGAAGAAGAAGAAGAAGAAGTGAAAGAAGAGGAAGAGGAAGAGGAAAAAGAAGAAGAAGAAGAAGAAGAAGTGAAAGAAGAAGAAGAAGAAGAAGAAAAAGAAGAAGAAGAAGGAGGAGGAAACAGAAGAAAGGGAGGAAAAATAACAGATAGAAGAGGAAAAAGAAAAGGAAGAGGAGGAAGAGGGAGAAGAAACAGAAGAAACAGAAGAACAGGTAGAAGGAGAAAAAGAAAATGCAGAGAGAAGAAGAAGAAGAAGCAGAAGAAGAAAAAGAAGAAACAGAGGATGAACAAGGACAAGAAGAAAGTGAAAACGAAGCAAAACAAAAGAAAGAAAAGCTAAAAACAAACAAAAAGGAAAAGAAAAGAACAAGAAGCAAAAAAATAAAATGACCAATACCAATATCTTACAACGACATAAACAGAACAAAACAAAACAAGCAAAGATGAACACTAAAAATACTTAAGCTATACCTCGAAAATCATAAAGAGAGAGAGAGAGAGAGAGAGAGAGAGAGAGAGAGAGAGAGAGAGAGAGAGAGAGAGAGAGAGAGAGAGAGAGAGAGAGAGAGAGAGAGAGAATACTTAGAATACATAAATTATCACGAGGAAATGGTCTGAACATCGAAGGAGAGGAGGAAAATACCAGAGAAGCCGTCCAGCATACATAATATATAGACGGTAGTGGAGCCGTTGAGTCCCTTGCCAGAAAAAGACGCATAATAACGATAAAAAAAAGTTAGGATGATAAAAATAATAAAAAGTTAAGAAGATTATGACACCACTAGAGACGCCGAGCTGCCACCACTAACACCATCATCACTATCGTTTTTCATCATCACCGCCACCTTCACCATCACCTTGACTGTCGTTTTCACTCCCATCGTCATCACCATCAACGCTTCCACTGCTTGTTCCGTCACTATCATCTCCCAAATTGATGACCTTCACTAACATCTCCATTTTCACTATCTGCATCATCTTCATCATCACGCACTATCATCAATACCACCACAATCACCATCATTTTCACCATCAGTATCTTCAAATAACGCCTCCATCACCACTATCATCTCCATCATCCTTATCTACTTCATCACACACCATCATCACAACCTCCACCATCACCATCATTTTCATTTTCTCCACCATCAATACCTTCACTGACACCCCCATCATCACCATCTTCATCATCCCTATCATCATAATTCTTCATGCCCCATCATCAGTTCCTTAACCATCGTCTTCACTATCCAATTCCTTCAGTACCACCATCAACACCATCACCTCCACCCCCTCCTCCTCTTCCGCCACCATCCACTTCTATATCATCAATTTCTCCACCACTTTCATCACCTCTACCACTTCCATCCACTTTCATCTCCAACATCAACCACCAATTTCACCACCATCATCTCCACCTCCTCATCTTCCTCCACCATCCACTTCTATATCATCAATTTCTCCACCACTTTCATCACCACCTTTACCGCTTCCATCCACTTTCATCTCCAACATCAACCACCAATTTCACCACCATCACCTCCACCTCCTCATCTTCCTCCACCATCCACTTCTATATCATCAATTTCTCCACCACTTTCATCACCACCTTTACCGCTTCCATCCACTTTCATCTCCAACATCAACCACCAATTTCACCACCATCACCTCCACCTCCTCATCTTCCTCCACCATCCACTTCTATATCATCAATTTCTCCACCACTTTCATCACCACCTTTACCGCTTCCATCCACTTTCATCACCAACACCACCAATTTCACCATCACCTCCACCTCCTCATCTTCCTCCACCATCCACTTCTATATCATCAATTTCTCCACCACTTTCATCACCTCTACCACTTCCATCCACTTTCATCTCCAACATCAACCACCAATTTCACCACCATCACCTCCACCTCCTCATCTTCCTCCACCATCTCCTTCTATATCATCAATTTCTCCACCACTTTCATCACCACCATTACCATTTCCATCCACTTTCATCACCAACACCACCATCACCACCACCACCACCACCGCCATCACCACCACATGCCATTAAGGTAAACAAATGATCCTTTTAATCGACACAAACGTCCTTGATCGTTACTCTCTTTATTATTCATCCCATCAAGCTTGCTATTGTGACTGTTAATGAAGCCGGTGTCCTTGTACGTATTAGCATCTTCTGTGTTAATTCCTAGATATTGGCAGTCATTATTTTTATCATCGTTAAAGTAATTACTATTGTTAATTTTATCCTCGATGTACTAACTAATTTTCGAGATGCTTGTAGCTATCACCATATATGTATCTATTAGCATTTTTTTTTGTGTCTATTTCTTGATATTAGCGTTGTTATTCTTGTCATTATCTTTACACTAATTATCATTGTCACTATATTAACCATGATTTTACTAACTAATTTTCGAGATGCTTGTAACTATCACCATATATGTATCTATTAGCCTTTTTTTGTGTGTATTTCTTGATATTAGCATTGTTATTATTATCAATACACTAATTATCATTATCACCATATTTACCATGATTTTATTAACTAATTTTCGAGATGCTTATAACTATCACCATATATGTACCAATTAGCCTTTTTTATGCCTGTTTCTTGATTATTAGCATTGTTATTCTTATCATTATCTTTACACTGATTATCATTTTACTTACTAATTTTCGAGATACTTGTAACTCCCATCACCATCCCTGTCTCAATCTTCACCATCACTGTCACCATCTCGTTATCCCTGTGCAGCATGGCCAATAGGAACAGGTGCCAGTCTTGCTTCTCATCACAGGTAAAGGTATGTCACCAGGCTCAGGTAGGTCCCTAGGCAATACTGTCCACGCGTTACAAGTCAATACTCAGCCACACAGTCCTTCTCTCAACACTCCCCGGCCCCTCCCTCGCCCATCCTCCTCCTCCTCCTCCTCAAGTATTCTTTGCCCCAGTTTGCGCCTCTAATCACGTACTCTGAGTGAGGCAAGACGCTCGGCGCAAACCAGAAATGCAAGTCTCTCTCTCTCTCTCTTCCTCGTGGCTTTCCTTGTCTCCACGCATCTCACGTCTCCCCACCAGCGTTGCCAAGTTATCGTATTAACCACATGTCGTATCTCTCATTTTTATGCCTCAAACTCTCGTACCTACACAAGTAACGTGAGAAAATCAAAGTTTGTGATAAAACTGTCGGATATTGATGATTTTCTTTCTTTGTTGTTATAGTTATCGGCCAGCAACTACGGAAATTAAATGCATTGAGTACGATAACTTGGCAACGCTGTTCCCCACCCTTGCCATTACCACACCCCGGCCCTTGAGTATGACCAAAAGCGCGGCGCATCTCTCATTAACACGCCGCTTGTATACATTAATGACTCGCTGCCCCCGATTCAAGTCTTCATCTACCGTGCTCCGTTTAGTAGTGTCTATGATTTTTTTTTTACAGCAAAGGAGGCAGCACAAGGGCACACAAAAAAGGAAACAATAAAAAAAAAACGCTACTCGCTGCTCCTGTAATCCGAAGAGGCGGTCGAAAGAACAGTCAATTATGTACGTGAGAAGAAGTATAACGTTATATAGACTGCGCTTCCCTTTGGCTTCTTCCCTTCACTTCTTGCATTACGTTGTTATTTTTATTGGACTCGGTTTTTCTTTCTTTTTTGCTCTTTTTAATTCTCCGTCCGGCGATGCTGTGTTTTGTTCCCTTCAGTTTCTTCCCTTAAACACTTCTAATATTACATCATTTTCCTATTTACTTGGTTTTCCTTTCTTCTTCACTGATCTTCATTCTCCATCTAACGTCACTGTGTTTCGTTCCATGGATTTAAAGATCGCCGTTCCCTTCAGTTTCTTCCATTCATCACTTCTAATATTACATCATTTTCCTATTTACTTGGTTTTTCTTTCTTCTTCACTCGTATTAATTCTCCATCTAGCGTCACTGTGTTTCGTTTCACGGCTTCAGTTATTGGCGTTCCTACAGTTTCTTTCATCCACCACTTCTTACATCACGTTCAATACTCTTTTTTTCTGTATTCTGTTTCTATCTATTCTCCCGTATGTGTTTCAGTGCCTCCTCCTCCCTTTTTCTAGTTATCGTTTCGTATAGTGTCAGTGATAACCGTTCCCCCATCCATCGTCTCTTAAATTTCACTCAATACTCTTTTTGTTCTGTATTTTGTGTTTCTCTACTCTGCTTCATGTAATATTTTCTCTACCATCCAGCGCCACCTCACATTAATATTATCTGTACAATATTTTTTTGTTGTGAGTTTTGTGACCTTTCGTTTTGTCAGATTTTTGTTTCCCTTCCTTTGCTTCTCTTTCATGATTTCAGTGATAATTTTTTCCATCGTACACCTTCCATCCCCCCACCATCTACTTTTTATATTTATTTCTCGCTTTCTGTGTCCCGAGGTAATGGGCTCCCTCCCACCACAGGCTCAAGGGCCAATGTTACGGAGATGAGCACCGAGGCCACGCGCTGCTACAGAGTATGCCCCCAGCTTTAGCTTTCTGTGTTTTGAGTTTCTTTGTATAGTTTCGTTTAATAATGTCAGCGACTGTCCTTCCTTTCATCATCCTGCATCCCCCACCACTAATCAACGACAGCTATTTAACTATCTCCCATCTCCTCTAACACACTATGCTTGCTCTGATGGTTTGAGTGGCCGCCCTTCCCTCCCACTCCTTGCCTTCACCACCACCTGACGTCTGCTCCTGACACTCAACAATGCACAGACGGGTGTAGTCGATTATTCCATTCTCGTATTCTTCCTTCAAGAGCTTCAATGAGAGCATCTTCCTCCTCTCGACCACGGCTTGCATACCTCGCCAGCAGTTAATGATTCACTGGTGGTTGTTGTTTATTTTTCCCCCTGGTGTTATTTGTATTGTTCCCATTATTTGCTTCGTTTTAATAGCTACATTTACCGCACTCCTCCTCCCCCACACCCTCCCCACAGTTTACATCCTCGCCACCAGACTCCTGTTTCCCACACTCAATTCACTGGTGTTTGTTACATAATTAATTTCCTTCCCGTTACTCTCCGCTCGGTTTAATAACTTCAGTCACAGCACCTTCCTCGTCTTCTCCACATCAAGGGTCTTTCTCCTCTTAGTCATTTCACTCCCACTTATTTTTCTCTCTGTTATTCTTTGCTTTGATTGCTCACGTGTACTTTTCCACAATCAAGAGCTACATGTCGCAATGGGTCGTATAATAAGACATTTCGCAGCCCAAGAACACCTATTTGACAAGGCTTTCGCAGGAGTTGTGGGGATTTCCAGTACTAGTTTTATGACCCTGGTGGTAGTTTGACCCTTCTTCTGTACCCTGAGCCTAAAAAACACTCATTAGAACCTGACTGATATCCCTCTTTGACCTTTAGAAATAGCTATGTGAGAAGGGAGAGTATCTTGTAATACCAGCCAATAATTCTCCAACGCCCTGTATCCCTCCCCCACCTGACTCATTTAATTCACGCTCCACATTTCACCAGCGGCTGTTATCTAATCATTTTTCTGTTAATTTACTATTCTTTGCTTCGTTTAATAGCTTGAATAATCGCACTTTCCTCCTCTCCGCCACAACCAGCATCTCTCACCACCCACCCATTCTTTGAACACTCCACATTTCTTTGGCGGCTGTTATATTATTTTTCTCCCTGTTATATCTTTACCCTGCTTGTTTACTTATTCTTTGCCTCGTTAACAGCTAATTTGATCTTCTCTGCACCTACTCATTCACTTCACACTCCACATTTCTCTGGCGGCTGTGTTTCATTCTTTCCCTTCCTCCTCCTGGTGCCCCGTGTCCTCTGCGTGTTGCCTCCACATATTAATAGCGACGGTTCACACGCCAACGCTCTCCACACACGCGCCTTTCATCTGAATAAACCTTCCCCTTCTGTCCTTGTTAATCTGCCTGTCTGTCTGTCCGTCTGTCATGTACCGACTCATCCCACACACACACACACACACACAGACACACACGTCATACATATAAATAAGCCTTTCGTGTTTTCTCTGCCTCTCTGTTCATCTCTATGTATATCTGTCTAACTGTATCTATCTATTTACATGTTCCTTTCTTTCTTTTTCCCTCTTTTTCCTTTCATTATTTAGTCTTTCAATCTCTCTCCCTATCTGTTCGCTCTTTCTCTTTCCCTCTCCTTTTTTCTATCTCATTCTCTCTTTCGTTATCTTTTTCCTTTCTCCCCTCTCTCCCATTCTCTCTTTCAGTCATTCTTTTCGCTCATTTCTTTCTTTCCTTCTTATTTCCTTTCTTTTACCCTCCTTTCTTCCTCCTATTCCTCTTCTATCTATATTTACCAATGACACACTCTACGACGGTCTAAAACTCCGCGTGAGCCCCGACGGATTACTATATGTGTGTGTAGCGGCCGTGTGTGTGTGGACAGGACGAAGGTGGTGCGTCAAGGGAGCACGGGGCGGGAGGGAGAACGGGGCGGGAGGAAAGGGCAGCCACTCACACTATTAGACAAAGCAGGGTAAGTTATAGAAGATGGGAAATTATTAAAAAGCAGTTGTTGATTTTTAAGTATAAGAAGCAGAGGAAGGAAGAGTGAGGTGCTGGTGGTGGTGGTGGTGGTGTGACCTTCTCTCCTTCCTACGTACTCTTAATTAAGGACTGAGGGAGGGAAGGAAGGGAAGGAAGGGAAGGGCAGGAAAGGCGCGGCAATGAACACCCGGTCTTTAAAACGTTGGCAGGGACAAGGCATTCAATTATTCTATTTATTTTAATCTATTTATTATTCATCACTGTTCGAATTCTGCATTTAATATCAGTCAAATATGTGTTTACGCCCGCTTTTATCTAATGCATATATATTTTGTTGAATTCCCTTTCATACCGTGTTTATTTTATGGATCATGTGTTTTTCTAATAATAATTCATGGTCGTATTCAGCACGCTAACATTTACAGTTCCATGAAATTTGGTGGATGTAACCGGAAAATGAGGTCGGTAAATACTTCATCTGTGCGTGTGTGCATGTGTGGAGGGGTGGGGGGGGAGGGTGCGTGCGTGCGTGCGTGTGTGCATGAGGGCAGAGTCACGGTCACACAACTTGACCTTCGCCGGGGAACGCTGTAATCTCCGCCAAGCCGCTCTAAGTCGACGTGATAACACTCGAGGAGGCAAAGTCGAGGGTCTTCACATCGCGGGGCTCAGACGACGGCGGGGCCAAGTGTTTCAGGCCGCGAGGGGAGGAAGGCGCCCTGTGTTCCGTGCGGCGGGGATATTGAAACTCCTTATACTTCACATCACATTCAGCGAGACCCATAACGGGGTTCGCTCACGTAAAGGGTCTTCATCCTGGGAATCGACCTAGCGTGCTGGCTCATGGGTACGCGAACCGGCCGTGTGTCAGTCCGTCATTCACTGTTGCGCTGAGGGACGAAGAATCTGACTTTAAGACGCCGCCACCACCACCACCACCACCAGCTTGTTCGCTTTTCTCGGTTCGCAGGGCGTCCCCAGAAGTGGCCAATCAGCTCCTCGGAAAAAAACACCATTGCAGAATTTTCGTTTAGAGAGAGAGAGAGAGAGAGAGAGAGAGAGAGAGAGAGAGAGAGAGAGAGAGAGAGAGAGAGAGAGAGAGAGAGAGAGAGAGAGAGAAAAAAAAAAAAAAAAAAAATAAAAACTTGATATAAATGAGACCCGGGAGGCTACCACAAAGCTCACGGGGGGACGCAGATGAGTGGTAGTGCCCAGAGCTGCTCGGGAGGGAGGAAGGGGAAGGAAGGGCGTGCCTGTGTGATGACCTCTGCGATGGGGCCCCGGGGATTGAGGGCTGCGGACAGGTCAAACGATTCCTGTCCCCCGGCGAGTAATTGAGAGAATGGCTTTCTATTAATTTGTGATGTACCCGGTGATGCGCTTTTATGTCCTGAAGGTCTAATGCGAGGTTCATGTATCATTGACTGCGTGGCCACTCTCATGATGACGGCGGCCGCTGGACGCTGATACTGAACGCTGGTAGCTCACTCTACGATATTTTGCTTTTTTTTGTTTTTGCCTTTGAGTTGACAAAAAAAAGAAGAAAACTCAACGGTCACTCTACGATATTTTGCTTTTTTTTGTTTTTGCCTTTGAGTTGACAAAAAAAAAGAAGAAAACTCAACGGTCACTCTAAGCTCAGTCAACGCTCACTCCACGATATTTTGCTTTTTTTGTTTTTGTTTTTGAGTTGCCTCCTTAACTCTAAAAAAAAAAAAAAAACTCAACGCTCACTCTAAGCTCAGTCAACGCTCACTCTACGATATTTTGCTTTTTTTTTGTTTTTGCCTTTGAGTTGACAAAAAAAAAGAAGAAAACTCAACGGTCACTCTAAGCTCAGTCAACGCTCACTCTACGATATTTTGCTTTTTTTTGTTTTTGCCTTTGAGTTGACAAAAAAAAAAGAAGAAAACTCAACGCTCACTCTAAGCTCAGTCAACGCTCACTCTACGATATTTTGCTTTTTTTTGTTTTTGCCTTTGAGTTGACAAAAAAAAAAAGAAATCTCAACGGTCACTCTAAGCTCATTCAACGCTCACTCCACGATATTTTGCTTTTTTTGTTTTTGCCTTTGAGTTGACAAAAAAAAAAAAAAGAAAACTCAACGGTCACTCTAAGCTCAGTCAACGCTCACTCTACGATATTTTGCTTTTTTTGTTTTTGTTTTTGAGTTGCCTCCTTAACTCTAAAAAAAACCCCTCAACGCTCACTCTAAGCTCAGTCAACGCTCACTCTACGATATATTGCTTTTTTTGTTTTTTGCATTTGAGTTGCTTCCTTAACTCTAAAAAAAAAAAACCTCAACGCTCACTAACGCTCACTCGATGCTCAGTCTTCGCTCACTCAGCTCACGTCTTATCGATGTCGTGCTCCTGACAGCCTCAATGACCCTCCCTCCATCACCGCCCTCATCCTCGTCGCCCCCTACCCTCTCTCCACCCTCACCCTGGCCCTCCACTGTCCCCCGCCGCTCATAAAACTATGGATCTGTCTCACTCGCAGCAAACAGCGAGGCATTACCTGCATAATCAAGTCCCAAATGGTCCATCCCGCTCCATCTTTTACCGATAGGCCGCTCGTTTGTCTTGTATATCTTATGTATTCTCCTAACTCCATTTCCGCAGTATCGTCTACACACACACACACACACACACACACACACACACACACACACACACACACACACACACACACACACACACAACCCCCCCTTCACCTCTACACACAGTTTCCAGTTATGATATCTCGTAGGCTCTGAATCTTCCATCAAAATCTAACTCAATTCGCGCACACACACACACACACACACATAAGCCTCCTCCCCTCACACACACATTTTCCAGTATTGATATCTCGTACGATCTGAATCTACCAGCAAAACCTAAATAAATTCTCCTCTGATGTCCGTCACGGCGCATCAGACATCACGAAAATTCCCACCAGACACAATGCAGGTGAAAGAGGAGCTCGACCTTCACCTGGCGGCGGGCGTGGTGGGAGTGACACCCATTGCCGGCGCCGTGTATGCGAGGTGAGGCAACCCTGAGCCACGCCACGCCATGCACGCCACGCCATACGAAGCCTTGACACGGGCAGCGATGCGTCACGGGGTAGTAAAGTAATGTGATAATGGTGATGATGATAGTAAAAAGGTGAAAGTGAAAAAAGAATATGTTGGAGAGGAGGAAAAGAAAAACAGTGAAGACCAATAATAATAATAATAATAATAATAATAATAATAATAATAATAATAATAATAATAATAATAATAATAATGATAATAATAATAATAATGATAATAATAATAATAATAATAATAGTAATGATAATAATAGTAATAAGTTAAGAATCGAAGAGGGAGAAAAAGAAGAAGAAAAAGAAAAAGAAGAAGAAAAAGAAGAAGAAGAAGAAGAAGAGGAAGAGAAAGAGGAAGAAGAAGAAGAAGAAGAAGAAGAAGAAGAAGAAGAAGAAGAAGGAGAAGAAGAAGAAGACAAAAAAGATATACCTGCCTGGCTACATTTTTCATTTTTCTTTCTTTCTTTCTTTCAATGTTTTTCTTTCTCTCTTTACGTATTTACTTATCATTAGCTACACGACGCTCCGAGACAGTGTGACCTCAATCAGAATCTTTAATGAGAATATACGATTACACACACACACACACACACACACACACACACACACACACAAAACCTACCCCCCACTCCTTCCCTCCCAACGCTCAACCTCCCCCCCCTCACTCAAGACCCCTCCCCCTCCACCTCCCCCCACACACCTGCCTCCCACCTGTGCCTCAGTCTACCTTCTTACAAGCGCTGGAAACCCAATATGATGCAACGGAGAGGACTGGTTTTCCGTGCAACTAAAAACTGAGATATTATAGAGTCTCCCGCTTTCTCAACGTTCTCTAAAAGGAAGGAACACACACCCATACCCCCCCTGCCCCTCCCTCACCTGGCTCCCACCTGTGCGTCACCTTCCCTGGGGGCGCGAGGACCCCTGTGATGTGAGGAAATAATTCGCTTCGTAAAGGGAGTTGCGAGTTTTCCGGAGAGCCCGAACGCCAGGCTCCTTTTTAGTTGTCTCGGATGTTGCCTTCCGGGGGTGGTCAGCCTTTCCAGCAGCCCCTTCCCTCCCCCTTCCTCTTGAGCTCCCACAAAGGCAAAGGTCAAAGTGAAAGGCTTTTACCCAGCTGGCGATCCATTTTCTTGACTTTTATGAATTCTTTATGGTTTGTGTTGGACGGAGCTTTGAAGGACCGCCGCGGTTGTAATCATAAACTTGCTCAACTTAAACTGGAGGACCAACTTGGAGGCTCAACTTAGACAAATAAACGAAAGCTTAACATTTCAACTCTCTCACCTCTCTTCCTCCCGAAATTGACCTTATCTTTCGGCCACTTCTCTTGACTCTTGCAGGAACAGGGAGTAGCGGGCTTTTTTTCATTACTGTTTCCTTTTATTTGCCCTTAAACTGCTTCCTTTACTGTAAAAAAAAAAAAAAAAAAAACTCCTCCGCACTCCCGAAACAGGCAGCAGGTCAACACAGGCGAGTCTAATTAATTAAACTAAGGGAGTATTACGAGACATTTCGCCGCCCAAGAACACGAGCGTGACCCAAGCAAACCAAAACCCAAAACAAACCTAACTTATGCAAACCCAACCTAACCAACCTAACCCAGGGAAATTAAATCCAGGCAAACCGAAGCTAACTTAAACCAAAGCTAACCTAATAAAACCTAACCATCTAAACCTGACCCTAACTTGAATCTGACCTACTTTTGTTAATACGCAGAACAGGCAAACCAAAAGATAACCTAATAATCACTAACCATATATACCTGATACAATTCACGAAGACTCAACCAAAGCAGACCCTGACCCACCTTGAATCTGACCTACCTCTGATAATACGCAGAACCCCCTCACTGTATTAAAAGCGATAGCCGACGTGTACAGAGGTTCGCTAAAGGTTAATGGATTGGAATAGGGCATAAAAAACTTCACGAGAAAAAAAGTCATTGAATAAAGTGGAAAGTCGGAACAAACAAGGAAGGAAAGAGTAGGGAAGGGAAAGGAAGAGGATGTTAAGGGGAGGATAAGGAAGGAAAGGGAGGGAAAGAATGGGGAATGGAGAAGAAAGGAACAGGAAAGGAAAGGGAGGGTATGTAAGAAGAAGGGAGGCGTAGGGAGCGTAGGAAAGGAAAGGGAGGATGGGAAAGAGAAAAAAGGGAGAGGATGATAAGGTGGTAGGAGGTGAATTGGGAAATGGAACGGAAAAAAGGGAATAGGGGATGGAAGAAAGGGAAAGAGAAGGCGAGAAGGATGAGGAAAGGAAGGGAAGATATGGAGGGTTATAGGAGAAGGAAGAGGGAGGGAAGGGAAGAGAAGAAGAGCTACATAGTGAGAGATTGGAAGGGGAAGGGAAAGGAAAGGCAGGTGAAAGGAGGGGGGAGGGAAACAAGAGAGAAGGAGGGAAAGAGCGGACCAGGTAAAAAGATATGGAGGGGAAATGAAGGAGATGGCTGGGAGAGAAGAGAAGGAAAAGGGAAGGGAAATGAAGGAAATGGAGAGGAAGGGAAATGGGGAGGAAGGGAGGGGAAGATACGGAGGGTTATAGAAGGAAGATGGAAGAGAAAGTGAAGAGAAGGAGGGCTACATAATGAGAGATTGAGAGGGGAAAGGAAAGGGAAGGGAAGGGAAAGGCAGGTGAAAGGAGGAGGAGGGAAACAAGACCAGGCAAGCAATCCAGGTGAACAGATTTGGAAGGGAAATGAAGGAGATGGCTGGGAGAGAAGAGAAGGAAAAGGGAAGGGAAATGAAGGAAATGGAGAGGAGAGAAAATGGAGAGGAAGGGAAATGGAGAGGAAGGGAAATGAGGAGGAAGGGAAATGGGGAGGAAGGGAGGATGAAAAACAGCCCAGGTGAAGCTCCTTTCCGAGACCCTAATGTTGGAAGCTGCTGGCAACAATCACTTTAATACCTCTTCTTCTACTCGCTAACTCTTCTTTATTTACCTTTTATGACTCTCCCTTGGTCTGACATTTCCTTTACTATCCTCCTTTCCTAACCCATTCCTCCCTTGCCTTTCCTTCTTCTCCCTTACCTTAGCTTACCTTACCTTACCTATCTCTCCATCTTCCTTTCCCTTCCTTTACAACTTTTTTTCTGTTCATAAATCTCTTTCTCCATGACTTCCTTTCTCACCTTCCCTTCCCTTTCTTTCCCCTTCCATTCCAACCCTCAGTTATTCATATCCTTCTTATCATTGACTCCATCTTCCTTTCCCTTCCTCTGCAACTTTTTCTTTTCATTAATCTCTTTCTCCTTGACTTCCTTTTCCACCTTCCTTTCCCTTCTTCCCCTTCCATTCCAACCCTCAATTATTCATATCCTTCTTATCATTGACTCCATCTTCCTTTCTTTCCCTCCCTTTGCAACTTTTTCTTTTCACAAATCTACTTCCCCTTGACCTCCTTTTCCACCTTCCTTTCCCTTCTTTCCCATTCCATTCCAACCCTCAATTATTTATATCCTTCTCATCACAAACTCTTTCTTTTCCACCAATATAATCTCAGGTACTTCCTTCCCCTTAACACACACATAAACAGCATACTTTCAGGTATTTCTCATCTCATTAACACCTGCACAGCTCGCTCTCAGGTATTTTCTCACCTTAACACTTTTCTTACGGTAAACTGAACAGGCCGAGAGGAAAAATCTGCAACATACCACTGGATATAAAAGGAGCGAGGGGCAGATGCTTAAAGACTATGATCAAATATACTTCCTTTCATTACATATACAATTCTAAGCGCTTTTCCTCGTACTCTCGTCTCTCTCTCAAAGCAAAAAAGCACAAAACACGTCTCATTAACCCCCATCAACACCTGTGCGGCACACTTTCCTTGCTTCCCTCGTACACTCCTTGGCTCCTCATCGAAGGCCAACACGGCACCCGGCTAGGCAAGAGGGCGCCCCAGTTTCCCATCATCTGTGACCCGCGGCGCCACAGTCACCGCGGGAGTTTACCATTGCGACACCCCAGCCAGGAACGTGTGTAATCTAGTAGCTACCTCGCTCCTTTCGCGGACACGGCCTACATAGAGAGTATCAAGCCGCCTCTCCACCCGCGATGCCATTGTCGTACTGTGAACATATTGTGTATTTATCATTTTCAGCTCTAACTCTCGTACCTGCAGAAATAACGATCGAAAATTAAAGTTATCGCTGAAAATGTTGAAGAGTAATGGTTTTCTTTCGTTTTTTGTAAGAGTTATAGCAACACACAAGGAAACAGGAGCAAACGGATACAAGAAAAACAAAACACACAGGAACACTAGAACCCCAATACATAAGAACACAAGATTACAAGAACACAAACCACACACACAAAAAAAAAAAAAACACAACACACCACAGAACACGAAAACATTAGAACACAAGAAAACGCAAGAACATAAGAGAACACAAAACAGAAATGAACCTTGAACCACAGAACGTTAAAATATAAAACCCAAAACAAAAAACACAAGATTACAAGAACACAAACCACACACACACACACAAAAAAAAAACACAACACACCACAGAACACGAGAACATTAGAACACAAGAACACGCAAAAACACAAGAGAACACAAAACAGAAATGAACCTTGAACCAAATAACGTTAAAATATAAAACCCAAAACAGAAGAACACAAGAACACAAACCACACACAAAAACAGTTCCTAAGCACATGATATCGAAACCACAGAACAGGAGAACATCAAAACACAAGAAAACGCAAGAACATAAGAGAACACAAAGCAGAATTAAACCTTGAACCAAAGAACATTAAAAACTACGAACATAAGAAAAGAACACGGAACAAAAGTATACAAGGTGAACACGGAAACACAAGAACACGAGAGAACACGGAAGAACTAAATACTTAAAACACACACGCACAAAATAAATATATAAGGAATCTGCAGGAGGCTAAAGGGCTAACAAGCTTTGGACGACATCTTACGTTGTTGATCATTAGTTTCTGCTTGTATTCCTTCTAGCGACCTCGTTTTCTCTCTCTCTCTCTCTCTCTCTCTCTCTCTCTCTCTCTCTCTCTCTCTCTCTCTCTCTCATCCTCCCGTGACCTCCTGTTTGCTCTCCTTTCCTTCACGGTAAAACGAAAAATAATTGTGTATGATTTTTTTTACATATTTTTTCCCTTTTTCTTTCTCAACTTTGCGTGGTCTCTTGTTTGCTTTCCTTGATGTTAATAAGAAGAGAAGGAAAAAAAGTTGTGTGTGTGGGAGGTAGGATTTTTTTGTTTTTTCTTTTTTGCGTTTCTGCCTGTTCATGTCATTCACGCCGCCAGCCAGTCTTTGACCTTTTCTCTTTTTTTTTCCCTTTGATTTGCTGTTTTAAGTTTTTTTTGTGTGTATTTTTTTCCTCCATATTTTATTTATTCTGTTTCATTTTCGTATTCAGTTATTTCCGCTTTCCTTATTTTGTTATTTTTTTGACTTGCTGTATTAATATTTTTGTTTTGTTGTTTTCTTGTAGCGTTTGTAAGTTATTTTCTTTCTTCTTATTTTCTTCTTTGTAATACTCGATGTTTGTTATTATTTTCTTCCTTTTTTCTATCGTGTTGTGTTTTCTTCTGCTCGTAAATTATTTCCCAAGGTGATTGTTTTCTCTCTCTCTCTCTCTCTCTCTCTCTCTCTCTCTCTCTCTCTCTCTCTCTCTCTCTCTCTCTCTCTCTCTCTCTCTCTCTCTCTCTCTCTCTCTCTCTCTCTCTCTCTCTCTCTCTCTCTCTCTTTCATTCATCGTTTCTCAAGGTGTATATTTTAAAGTCAAAACACGTCTGAAACAGGAACACGAAGCAAACAAGTACCATTTCCTGACCTCCGCCGCTACACCACGGAGGGTTTCGCAAAGGTGACCTCGTTGGCGGCTGTTCTCTCTGGGCGGCTCCGCGAACGTTTTACTTTTGTCTCTGGTACGCTCTTGACCGCCTCCTGGGGTGATTAGAGGGGTCAGCGAAGCGTTCAGCTTGCCACGTGTCGCTATAAGGGTGTTTTGGGTATACTGTGACCGCTAGTGATGCATTGAGAGGTGTTATTTGGATGTATTATTGAGAGGGAATTCTGGATGTGTTATTGAGAGCAAGTTTCTGGCGGGGCTTGTGATGGTACACTCCGACAACTTCTTTGAGAATAGACCAATAACAAGACCAGTAATTAGAACACGGGGCAAGAAAGGCTTAAGGGCCGCTAGTGAAGTACTGAAAGGAGATATATCAAAGCGCTGTATTGGTGATATTCGGATGCGTTGAGAGGAAATTCTGGATGTGGATTTGAGAGCAAGTTTCTGGAAGCGCTTATGATGGTATATTCCGAAAACCTCTTTGCGAACAGACCAATAACAAGACCAGTAATTAGAACACGGGGTAGGAGAGGCTTACGGGATTTCAACTACTCAAAAACACGTATGATGTCTTCACTATCAACGGTAAACAGGCATGAACGAAAGAATATATAACAACCATTATTTGTTATACTCCCCCACCCCCCCCCACCACACACACAAGGAAATATATATACAGCTACCTCATCTCCCCTCTCCCCCACCCCTTGACACCCTTCCAGCCCTCTCCCACCCAGCATCTTCTGCCCCCTTCCATCCCCCTCTTCATCTTCCTTCCAGCACCAGCGATATCTCCCTACCCAGCCTTCCCTACCCCCCCACACATACATAAACAGAAATATATATAGTTATCTCATCTCCCTTTCTTCCTCTACCCCTCGACACCCTTCCCCCTCCACTCCCTTCCCCATTTCATCTTCCCTACATCATCACATATCTTCTTCCCCAGCTTTCCCTTCCCTCCACAAAATACATAAATAAAGAAATATATGCAGTTACCTTATCTCCCCTCTCCCCTCACCCCTCAATACCCTTCCCGCCATCCCCTATTCCTCATTGCCCCCTTCTCCCTTTCATCTTCCTATTTTCCTCATTTTCTTTCTCCTCCATCTTCTTTTCCTTTCATTTTTTTCTTTCCATTCCCTTTCTTTCTCTTCTCCTTTCGCTTCTCTTCTCTCCTCTTTCCTTTCTCTTCCCTTCCTTCCTTTTTTTTCTCCTCTTTGTCCCCTACCTTCCTTTTCCTTCCCCCTTTCCATCTTCCCTTGAGCGCCAGAGATATCTTCCTACCCAGCCTCCCCTCCCTCCTCCCTCCTACGCCAGCCATGCCCACACTGATCGCTACTAAACACACTGGAATCAAAAGCTTAACGTTTCATCAACTCGCCTTCCCTCCCAGCCCTTTATTCTTTTTTGGGGTTCCTCTTTTGGCGTGCACTGCTGAACGTCTGATTCCTCCCATTTTCTTTTTTTTCTTTTTTTGGGAAACTTATCTATAATTTGTATGTCCTCTCTTTTGGCCAATCATCTATACACTCATCTTTTTTTTTTTTTTTGCCCTTGAGATGCTTCCTATGCTGTAAAATAAACACATACCCACACCCACATAGAGTCCCCCACATTAATCCACACACAGCCTTCCACATCCACCCATTCAGAACCACACACAAGACCCCCAAATCCACCCATCCACAACGACACTCAGCCCCCACATACACCCATCCAAAACCACACACAGACCCCACATCCATCGACACACAGCCTTCCACATCCATCTTCCTTCCTTTCCTTCCACCCCTCACAGTGCCTCATCACACTCACCACCACCACCACACACACACACACACACACACACACACACACACACACACACACACACACTTCCCTCCTATCAATTTTCCCTCTCCATCCTCTTTATCTCAACCACCTTCACGCAGGGAGTGTCAGGCGGCTTTCAACTCTGATTCCGCTTTCTCTTTACGAAGCAGTATTTGTAAGGCATTCTTCTTTGTTTCTCTTCATATTCAGTGTTAGTCTGCCCGTCCGTCTGTCTGTCTGCCTCTTGAAGTGAAAATGGGAGAGAGAGAGAGAGAGAGAGAGAGAGAGAGAGAGAGAGAGAGAGAGAGAGAGAGAGAGAGAGAGAACGTATGCAATATATATAGAACAGTGTGAAATACGAATAAGTAAATAACGGAGAAGGTGGAAATGGGACGTGAAAAAAACATGAAAAAAACAATTAGAGAAAGAAAGAAGATAAAATAGTGAAGCATGGAAGAGAATAGAACGGGTCGAAAGAGTAAAAGAAGATGGAGAAAGGAGAAAAAATACAGAGAGAGAGAGAGAGAGAGAGAGAGAGAGAGAGAGAGAGAGAGAGAGAGAGAGAGAGAGAGAGAGAGAGAGAGAATACCTACATAATACCCGTATCTTCGTGTTGAGCCGATGTTTTCCTCTCGTCATCCGTCTCTCACACAAACAGATTACCCTACTTTGCTTTTTATTTTCCTCCTCCTCCTCCTCCTCCTCCTCTTCCTCCTCCTCGTTTATCCTTCCGTGTTTTCCTTGGTTTCGTATCCTTTTTCGCTTCAGTCCTTATTTTTTGTTTTTATTTCTTTTTCTCTCTCTCTCTCTCTCTCTCTCTCTCTCTCTCTCTCTCTCTCTCTCTCTCTCTCTCTCTCTCTCTCTCTCTCTCTCTCTCTCTCCTTGTTCTTCTTAATCCTTTTGACGTATTCCCTCCTCTTCCTCTACTTCTTCTTCTTCTTCTTCTTCTTCTTCTTCTTCCTCCTCCTCCTCCAGACACTCGTAAAAGTATCATATCGGACACAAACAGATCGCTCTTCCCTTCTTCCTCCTCCTCCTCCTCCTCCCTATCTCTCCCCTTCCTCCCTCCTTCTCTTCCCTCTCTCCCTCCCCTCCTTCCCCACCCTCTGCCGGCAACCAAGTCAACTCAAAATTGAAATTGTTCGCCAACTTTTTTTTTTTGTTTATACTTTTGTGTGACTGTGTCGGAATCTTTTATTTATGGCGAGGCAACGGTAGGTAGTTTGGGGATAAAAAGGCGGACACACACACATACGAACAAACATACACGGGTTATATACCACCTGACAGACAGACGGACAGACAGAGCGAGGGAAAGAAAGAGAGGGGAAAAATAATACAGAGATGACTGTGTGTGTGTGTGTGTGTGTGTGTGTGTGTGAGAGAGAGAGTAAGTGAGTGAGTGGGTGAGTGTGTGTGTGTGTGTGTGTGTGTGTGTGTGTGTGTGTTCTGGCTCGGGTTTGTGTATACGAAAATTCCCTTCACTGAATGGTACGTAAGAACCTTAACAACAACAACAACAACAACAACAACAACAACAACAACAAAAAGAGTCCACTGCGGGAAACACAAACAGGACTCCGAGAATATTAGGAAAAAAATGGGAAGGAACTTAACAGACAGCTGAGAGAGAGAGAGAGAGAGAGAGAGAGAGAGAGAGAGAGAGAGAGAGAGAGAGAGAGAGTATTTTTTTTTGTGTGTGTGTTCGTGTGTTTGTACAGCTGTTGCGTGTCTAAACAAACCATTAAAGAACTTTCTACAATATTTTTGAGAGCGAAAGACGTTTAACAGAGGGGTTTTTTTTCTCTGTATATTATTTTTTTCAGTTTTAAGGCTTTCGTTCTTTTCTTCCTTCCTTTCTTTCTTTCTTCTCTTTTTTTTTTAGTTTCAAGGCTTTTTCTTCTTCTCTTCCTTCCTGTCTTTCTTTCTTTCTTCTCATTTTTTTTTAGTTTTAAGGCTTTTTCTTCTTCTCTTCCTTCCTGTCTTTCTTTCTTTCTTCTCATTTTTTTTAGTTTTAAGGCTTTTTCTTCTTCTCTTCCTTCCTTTCTTTTTTTCTTTCTTCTCCTCATTTTTTTTTAGTTTTAAGGCTTTTTCTTCTTCCTTCCTTCCTTCCTTTCTTTTTTTCTTTCTTCTAATTTTTTTTAGTTTTAAGGCTTTTTCTTCTTCCTTCCTTCCTTTCTTTCTTTCTTTCTCCTCCTCATTTGTTCAGTTTTAAGGCTTTTTCTTCTTCTCTTCCTTCCTTTCTTTCTTTCTCCTTCTCATTTTTCTCAGTTTTAAGTCTTGCGTTCTTTCCTTCCTTCCTTTCTTTCTTCCTCCCCCTCCTTTGTCTTTTTTTCTTTCAGACACGATACTGAGTGGAAGAAAAAAACACACATCCACCCACACACATTACGTTCCTGCAACCACCCATCCACACACACACACCTCCTTCTTCCCCTCCCCTCCACACAAACCCTTCTTACCCTCCTCCCCTTCCCCCACCTCCCACAGGCGCGGCAGGTCCCCAAGGCGAACTAATCTTTCACTCTCACGTAACCAATCTGGCCTTCGATCTCGCTGCTTCGTGGATATTAGGTTACCGAGGAAGGCGTGTGAGTCCCTTCCTTTGTCTCATCCAGGAACAGCTTACTCCTTGCCCCGCCCACCACCATCACCACCATTAGAGTCTTGGGAGGTAGGAAGAGAGAAAAAGGGAACGGAATGGGTTACAGAGAGGAAGGTAGGAGGAAAAAGGAGAGGAAGGATGGCGAGTTAAAAAAAGGAATGGAAGGAGTGACATGGAGGTAGATGGAGAAAGCAGAGAAGGGTGATAACTGAGGTAGAGGATAGATGTGTGAGAAAAGAGGGTGAGAGGGAGAAAGAGGGAGGTAGAAAGAAGCAGAGAAAGGATAACGTAGCAGTAAAATTGAGTAGTGAGAGAAAGAAAGGAAAGGAATGGAAAAGAGGAGGAGGAGGAGGGGAGGTGGAGAAACAAGGGAAAGGGAGAAAGATGACAAGGAAACAGAGAGACAGCAATAAGTGGAAAGTTTGGAAAGGGTAAGAGGAGAGGGAAGGAAGAAAGAGGAAGCAGAAGAAAAGAATAACGTAGCAATAAAAGGTAGTTGTGAGAGAAAAAAGGGAAGGAAATGGGTAAGAGGGGAGAGGGGAAAGGAAACAGAGACGGCAAGAAATGGAAAGTTTGGAAAGGGAAGGGAGGGGAAGGGGGGAGTGACATTGAAGAGAAGGGAGAGAACGAGGGGAAAGTGAGGGAATGATAGAAAAGGGAAGGGAACAAGGGAAAGGGGGAAGGCAGGAGAAAGGAACGGAGGGAAAGGGAAGGGAAGGGGAAGAGGGGAGTAACATTAAAGAGAAGGGAGAGAACGAGGGGAAGGGGAGGGAGTGACAGAAAAGGGAAGGGAAGAAGGGAAAGGGGGAAGGTAGGGAGAGAAGGGAGGGAAAGGGAAGGGAAGGGAAGGGAGAAGTAACATTAAAGAGAAGGGAGAGAACGAGGGGAAGGGAGGGAGTGACAGAAAAGGGAAGGGAAGAAGGAAAAGGGAAAGGCAAGAGAAAGGAAGGGAGGGAAAGGGAAGGGAAGGGGAAGAGGGGAGTAACATTAAAGAAAAGGGAGGGAGAGAACGAGGGGAAGAGAGGGAGTGACAGAAAAGGAAAGGGAAGAAGGAAAAGGGAAAGGCAAGAGAAAGGAAAAGGTAGGGAAAGAGAAAGGAAGGGAGGGAAAGGGAAGGGAAGGGGAAGAGGGGTGAAACATTAAAGAGAAGGGAGGGAGAAAACGAGGAAAGGATAGGGGGGGCGGGGTGGGAGACAGCAAGGCACAGAAAACTAAATCTATTTCCTCGCTGAATAACTCGAAGCAATCAAGAGTTCGTCAAAGGCGTAAATACAATTCACGGCAGAAAAAAGTTAAATTATTCCTATTGTCGGCTCGGTGGAAGGAAATATACGATGTGTGTGTGTGTGTGTGTGTGTGTGTGTGTGTAGGGAGAGAGAGAGAGAGAGAGAGAGAGAGAGAGAGAGAGAGAGAGAGAGAGAGAGAGACTAAGAAAAAACTCACTAAAAAATAATAAAAAATCAAAACGAGTAAACAGATTTTTGCCAAGATCAGAAAATTTAAGGGAAAAAAATACTCAAATCGCTCAAAGGCTCTAAAGGAGGAGGCGGTGAAGAGGTTATTGAAGGGAGGCGAAGAGGGACGCGGGGCTCTCTTCGGGCGCTGGTGAACCGTGAACCTCGGCTTTTGGGGAGGCACGCGGGGCGGTAATGAGTTCACCTGAGTATCCGCTTGTTAATTAAGGGATCCCATTATCAAGATTCCCGCATCTGGTCTGCTGCTGGCTCACTCCCGGCTAATGATGGCCTCGAAATGGCTTCCTGCTGACTGCCTGCTGACTTCCTGCTCATCTGCTACATTCCTCTGATTTGCTTTCACCGTTGCCTAGTGTATGTTTCATTAGTTATTTCCTGCTGCCTTTTATCTGCTACGACCACCCTAATGATGGCTTCCTGCTGACTGCCTGCTGCCTGCTTAACCGCTATATTCCTCTGATTTGCTTTCCGTTGGCTGGTGTATGTTTTATTAGTTATTTCCTGCTGTCTTTTAACTGCTACGACCCCCCTACTGCTGGCCTCCAAATGGCTTCCTGCTGACTGCCTGCTGCCTGCTCATCTGCTACATTCCTCTGATTTCCTTTACGTGTTGCCTGTTGTCCGTTTTATCACTTATTTTCCGCTCCCTTTTAACTGCTGTCTGCTGCCCTGGTTACAAAGTGCCATCTGCTTACTCCTCGTCACCTGCTCACGTTTCTCTAATTTGCTCTTTGTCATTTGTCGTCAATTTACCTGCTTACTTTCTGCTGACTTACTTATTCCTCTCTTCTGCTCTCATCAATCACTTTCTTATCTACTTATTTTCTCCACCTTGTTCACTTATTCTCTTGATTCTCCCTTACCAGATTTCTCTTGTACCCTGCCGTCAATCTCACACACACACACACACACACAGACCCGCATCCATCCTCTGCAGTCCGAACTTTAAAATGGACAAACTTGTGTATGTTGGGACTTGTGTGTTGGGGGGGAGTGTGTGGGGATTAGTGTGTTGGCGAAGGGGAATGGGGAAGGGAGGTATTGGGGAAGGGGGTTGGGGAAGAGGTGTTGGGTAAAGGTGTGTAAGAGAAAGGACTGGGGAACTGTCAAGATGGGAATTAGTGTGGGGAGGAAATGGGGAATTGTGTTGGGGAAATGTATTGGGGAAATGTATTGGGGAAAGGTATATAAAGTGTGTTAGGAGTCATGTAGGGGATGTGTATTGGAGGGAACTGGTGGGAAGGTGCATGGGAATTAGTGTGAGGGAGGATAGTGTATGGGTAAGTCAACGTAGGGGAGGTGTTCTGGGGAGTGGTGTGGGAAAGTCTGTTGGGGAGGAGTATTGAGGATTTGCACTGGGGAAGACTGGTGGGGAGGTGCACTTGTGATTAGCGTGAGGGAGGAAAGTCTATGGGTAGGTCATTGTAGAGGAGGTCTGCTGGGGAGTGGTGTGGGGAAGTCTCTTGGGGAAGGAGTATTAGGGAAGGCTAGTGGTGTTTTGCGTTGGGGAGAGGAGGTGGAGGGGTGCGAATGGGGATTGTGGCAACGCGTGGTCTGTTACATCTCAATAACCGCTTTGAGGAGGGGAGGGGAGAAGGGGAAGGAAGGGGAAGGGAAGGGAGGGGAGGGAAGGGGAGCATGGAGGTAAAGGCTATTGGAGTTCACTGGGGCGAGGAGAGGAAGGAAGGGAGGGATGTGGGGAGATGAAGGGAAGCAGGGGGAAGGGGAGGGGAGGATAGAAGGTGGGGAGAGGGATGAAAGCAGGAGGAAAAGAGGGGAGAGGAGAGAGGGAAGGCCTGTCTGTCTCTCCTTTTCCTTCCCTCTCCCCTTTCCCTGTTTTCTTTCCTCTTCTCGTCTCTTTCTTTTTTTTCCTCTCGTCTTTTTCTTCCTTTCTTCCTCTTCCTTGTTCCTTGTCTGTCTATCCTTCCTTTTCTCTTCTTTTCTGCCTTTCTTCCTCTTCCTAATTCCTTGTCTCTCTCTCCTTCCTTTCCTCTCCTCTACTTCTCTGCCTTTCTTCCTCTTCCTAACTCCTTCTCTGTCCTTCCTTTCCCCTTCTTTTCTGCATTTCTTTTCCTTTTCTCTCCTTTTCTGCGTCTTCCTCTCCATACCTCCTTGTCTGTTCCTCCTTCCCTTCCTCTCCTCCTTCTCTTCAATCCTAATCTTCATTCCTCACTCCTAAACAAACACACACAATCATTTCCCCGTTACAAAAGAGGTAAAGACGGTGGCAACGACCCCGCGAGAGGTGACCGGACGGGTGACGGAGAGAATACACGATTGACTAATGGAATGATTGACTCGCTGATTAATTGATTCACGGGTTGATTAAAGGCCCGGGCGGTGCAAAGACTAAGGTCAATGCCGCCTGTGATAATGAAGGAGGAGGAGGAGGAGGAGGAGGAGGAGGAGGAGGAGGAGGAGGAGGATGGAGTTGGAGGAAAATCAGGAAGGTATTGTTTGAGCAAGAGGAGGAGGAGGAGGAGGAAGAGGAGGAAGGAGAAAAAATAATATGAAGATGAGGAGTAAGAGCAGGAGGAGGAGGAGGAGGAGGAGTAGCAGCAAAAGAATAGGGACAGAAGTAAAAGCAGGAAAAGGAGGAGGAGGAGGAGGAAGAAGAAGAGGAGGAGGAGGAGGAGGAAGGTTTCTCTGAGTATGCTGATGAAGTTAGGAGACACAAAGGGCAAGAATTAGGCAAAAACTGTGTTCGAAAATAAAGAGCAAAGTACGACAGAGGCGAGAGAGAGAGAGAGAGAGAGAGAGAGAGAGAGAGAGAGAGAGAGAGAGAGAGAGAGAGAGAGAGAGAGAGAGAGACACGGAATACCACACGATGAGGTAGTGAGGAGATTGGCAAGATATAAAAAGCTTGTTGGCGTTTACCGAGACTGTCTGCTTTGGTGATAATACATACGTCGGGCAAAACAGGCTAAGTACTTCATGTTAACCACCTACATAAGCACGGCAACGTTTAAATTCACTTCCCCCGCGACAAAGAAACGATCAGAGCAATTTTTTAATGAGTTTTCCCACTAACTACTTTTGCAGGAAGGTTGTTTCAGTGGCGGATAAATGGACTTGAGATAAACTCCTTATGTCTGTATTGCATTGCCTCTCTTGAATCGGTATTAGTTTGGAGATACAGAAAACTTGCATTGATCGACGTTATTGAGCTTCCCAAGGTATTTGTGTTCTGTATCAAATCCCCGATATAGTTGCCATTTCTAGGGTATAAAAGTTGAGTTGCCTGTCAATTTTCATACGGCTGTGCCCTCAACAAAGTGTGATTTTCGTGGCGCGTAGCTGAGAGGAGGAGGAGAAGGAGGAGGAGGAGGAGGAGGAGGTGAAGTATGATGATGAGGAAGAAGAGGAATAGGAGGAAGAGGAGGAAAAGGAGATGGGCGAGGCGCTGGATAAACAAACCCTTGGAGGTGAGAGGGAGATTGAATGGAGGTGGTGCACTCTATAGCCACGCGCCAATCTGTTTTCCCTGACAGACTTCCCCTCACCTTCCCCTCCCCTTCCTCTCGTCCCTTTCCCTCCCCTTCCCCTCGTTCCTTCCTCTCCCCTTCCTCTCTTCCATCCCCTCACCCTTATACCTTCCCCTCGTCCCTTCCCCTCCCCTTCCTCTCTTCCATCCCCTCACCCTTATACCTTCCCCTCGTCCCTTCCCCTCCCCTTCCTCTCTTCCATCCCCTCACCCTTATACCTTCCCCCTGTCCCTTCCCTCCCTTCTTCCTCATCCCCTCACCCTTATACCTTCCCCTCGTCCCATCCCCTCCCCTTCCCCTCTTCCATCCCCTCACTCGTATACCTTCCCCTCACCCCTCCTCCTTCCTCTCTTCCACCTCCTCACTCCTTCTCTCACCACTTCCCTCCACCTCTCTCCTCTCCCCCTACATACACCCTCATCCCTTCCCCTCCCCGCATCTCCCTCTCCTTTCCCCTTTCCTCTTTCTCCCATCTCTTCCCTCACCCCTTCCTTTCACCACCTCCCCACCCCTCCCCTCCCTTCAATGTTGTATGCCCCCCCCTCTCTCCTCTCCCCTCTAGACCTTCACCTCACTTATTTTTTTTTTTTTTTTTTCTTTGAATGATTTTAAAAGATGCATTTCCCCTCCTCGTTCTTTATCGTGCCCATGCGACGGAGTTTTTTTTTTTTGTGTGTGTGATGGATGTCATGGTGGTGATGGTGGTGGTGGTGGTGGTGATGGTGGTGGTGGTGGTGATGCTGTTGTTATTTTTGTTGTTGTTTTTGCTCTTGTTTGTTTTTGTCTTTTTGTTGTTTTTGTTGATTTTCTTTGGTGTTATTATGGTTGTGGTTGGTTGACGTGGTGATGGTGGTGGTGGTGATGATGGAAGTGGTGTTGAACCTTGCATAGTGGAGGCAGGACAAAGCGACACCTGATCCCTGGGACACCACCACCACCACCAACACCACCACCTCCACCACCTCCACCACCACCACCAACACCACTCCCACCTCCACCACCACCACCAAGCTACTCCGAGCAAATGGAGGGACACACTTCTCTCTCTCTCTCTCTCTCTCTCTCTCTCTCTCTCTCTCTCTCTCTCTCCACACACACATGCCTCGTAAAGACATACAACAGCGGAGAGAATGAGAGAGTGAGGGAATGACGTTGAGAGAGGAAAAGAGGAGGAGGAAAAGAGGAAAAAGGAGAAAGAGAGAAAGGGAAAGAGGAGAAGAGGGATTGAAGATAGAAAGACAACAAGTGGGAGGTATTAAAGGTAGGAAAAATAAAGAGAGCGGGGAAGGGAAGGGAGGAGGGGAGAGAAAAGCAAAAAAGGATAAGGGTCTGGGATGAGAGTAGGAGAAAGAGTGAAGATTATAATTAGTAGACAAGAGGAGGAAAGGGGAAGGGAGTGAAGGAGAGGGAAGAGAAGGGAAGAAAATGTAAAAATCGGAAAGAAAGGACGCAGGAAAATGGAGAGGAGAAAAAGATGGAAAGGAAAAAGGGAGAAGAGAAGGAAGGAAGAAGGGAAGAAGGAAAGATAGGCCAAGAAGGAAGGAAGGACAAGAGATAGATAGATAGAGAGAGAGAGAGAGAGATGAAGGAAGAGAGAGAGAGAGAGAGAGAGAGAGAGAGAGAGAGAGAGAGAGAGAGAGAGAGAGAGAGAGAGAGAGAGAGAGAGAGAGAGAGAGAGAGAGAGAGAGAGAGAGAGAGAGAGAGAGAGAGAGAGAGAGAGAGAGAGAGAGAGAAAGGGACAGGATGCAACGCTCGCAGGCAGAAAACCATCAACTATTCACCACAGACTGACACCCCCTCCGTGAAACACCATTCATCACCACCACCACCACCACCACCGCCAGTACGTTTAATCACCGCGGGTCACGCACAACCTGTTCACATTAATCACTCACGTTCTGTTATTCGTGTTCCTCTCCCCCTCCCTCTCTCTCTCGATGCTCAAAGTTATAAACACACGAGGAGGAAACAAAACAATAAGTGCCAGGGTCGTGTGGTGAGGTTATGATGCTCTGTTGTTTTTGACCGAGGGAACTTATACGAGGATATGTTATGGTATGATAGACAAGGAAGTAAAAAGAACCATAAAAGAGTGGAATTGTTATAGATGGAAATGTTATGATAGGAAATAAAATGAAATAAAAAGTACCATAGAGGAGTGAAATTGTTATAGGTGGAAATGTTATGGTGGGAAAGAACATGAAATAAAAAGTACCATAAGAGAGGGATAATTTTGTAGAAGGAAATGTTATGAAAGGAAAGAAAATGAAATAAGAAGTACCATAAGAGGGAAATTGTTAGAGGTGGAAATGTTTTGGTATGATAGAAAATGAAATAAAAAGTACCATAGAGGAGTGAAATTGTTATAGGTGGAAATGTTATGGTGGGAAAGAACATGAAGTAAAAAGTACCATAAGAGAGGGATAATGTTATAGAAGGAAATGTTATGATACGAAAGAAAATGACATAGAAAATAAAATAAATGCTGTGGGATTTTTACAGGGGGGAGAAATTAGGGTATGAAATAAACAAAGATGACGAAGAAAATGAAAAAAAAAAAAAGTATGCTGAAGGAAGTTATATAGGAAAACTTATAACAAAAAGCGTATAAAAGGGAAAAACAATGTACAATGGGATACTAAATGAATGAATAAAAAAAAATAATAAATAAATAAAACACGACACAAGAGAAAAATATAAGGAAAATAACATGAGAAAAATACAAAACAATCAATTAAAAAAAATGTTAAAAAGGTATTATAAGGAGTTGATGAGGCAATTTTCGATCATCTTCCGCCTGATACGATGAATAGATAAATGAAAGAATGATAATGATGAAAATAATGATGATGATGATGATGATGACGATGATGATGACGAGGAGGATGAGAAAGAAACAGAGAGAGAACTTGCTGGATACGTAAAAAAAGAGGGATGGGTGGGAAGAAGAGAGAAAAGAGGAGAGGAAAAGAGAAAACAGGAGGAGGAAAAGAGAGGAAAAGAGAAAATAAAGGAAAATAAAGGAAAGAAAAGAGAAAAGGAAAAGAGAAAACAGGAGGAGGAAAAAAGGAAAAGGGAAAAGAAAGGAAAGGGAAGAAAGGAAAGAAAAAGAGAAAAGGAAAAGAGAAAAGACGAGGAGGAAAAGAGAAAAGGAAAGAAAGGAAAGAAAAGAGAAATGAGAAGAGGAAAAGAGAAAAGGGGAGGAAGAAGAAAAAGAGGAGAAGAGAAAAGAAAGGAAAGAAAAGAGAAATGAGAAGAGGAAAAGAGAAAAGGGGAGGAAGAAGAAAAAGAGGAAAAGAGAAAAGAAAGGAGAGGAAAGAAAGGAGAGACAATCATGGCCAACGACTCCAAACCCCACAAAAGAAAGAAGAAAACAAACAAACAAACAAACAAACAAACAGTCACTGAATATTGAAAAAAAAAAAAAAAACACACACGTAAAGGACATAACTAAAAATAAATAAATAAATAAATAAAATAAAAACACTGCAAAGACAACAGGGCGATTTTGTAACACTGTAAAAGAACACAACACCTTCATGACTTTGTAAATATTAAAGGAAAAAAAAAATGTGGAGCAGCAATTAAGCGAAATGATACTGCCCTTATGTGGTGTGTGCGTGTGTGTGCGTGTGTGTGTGTGTGTGTGTGCGTGTGTAATGGTTGTGATTTTCTTGGTGGTGGTGGTGGTGGTTGTGGTGGTAGTGACAGAACAGGTCTTGTCAATAGTGGTGGTGGTGGTGGTGGTGGTGGTGGTGGTTGTGGTGGTAGTGACAGAACAGGTCTTGTCAATAGTGGTGGTGGTAGTGGTGGTGGTGGTGGTGGTGGTTGTGGTGGTAGTGACAGAACAGGTCTTGTCAATAGTGGTGGTGGTGGTGGTGGAGCCGTTAGTGATTGTGGTAGTGGTGGTTATGGTGATGGATATTGTGGTGAAACTATGTAAAACTGGAGGAAAGGGTGGTGGTGGAGGGGGCAGTGGTGGTGGAGGGGGCAGTGGTGGTGGTGGAGGGGGTGGTGGAGGTGGAGGAGGTGGGGGTGGAGGCGGTTCAATCACCACCATCTGCCAATCTTCATCCATCACCCGCGGAGTAAGGCAAGCTGACCTCCCTTTTCCCCTTTCCCTTTAACCCCCCCCCCCCTCCGGCCCTCCCTTCCTTTGCATTCCTTTCCTCTGCCCTTTCAATTTCCCTTTCTTTCATACCTTTCCACTTTTCTCCTCCCTTCCCTCTCCCTTTTTTTTTTCTTTCCCAATCAGTTTCTCCCCTCTCCTCTTCTTTTTCTCCCTTTTCCCCTTTCCCTTTACCCCCCCTTCCTCCCTCCCTTCTTTCCCATTCCTTTCCTCGGCCCCTTCACTTTTCCTTTCTTTCATACCTTTCCACTTTTCTCCTCCCTTCCCTCTCCCTTTTTTTTTCTTTCCCAATCAGTTTCTCCCCTCTCCTCTTCTTTTTCTCCCTTTTCCCCTTTCCCTTTACCCCCCTTCCTCCCTCCCTTCTTTCCCATTCCTTTCCTCTGCCCTTTCACTATCCCATTCTTTCATACCTGTCCTATTTTCTCCTCCCTTCCCTCTCCCTTTTTTTTTTCCTTCCCCTATTATTTTTTCCCCTCTCCTTCCCTTCTCCCATACTTCCACCTTCTCTCCTCCATTCCTTTTCCTTCTTTTTCTTTCTTCCATTTTCTTCTCTTCCCTTCCCCTCTTCACCCCTCGCCTTCAAATCTCCCTCCCTCTCCTTCCATTCTTCTCCCCTTCCCTTCCTTTATCCCCTCCCCTTCACTTCTTCTCCCCTTCTCTCTTTATCTCTTGTCACCCCACTTGTCTCATCCCACTACCCACTTCACCCCACGCCACCCCATCCAACCCTCCCCTTCCTTCTCTTCCCTTCTGCAGCTGCTCCCAGGCACTACACTGATGGAGGGAAGGAGAGGGAAGGGTAGAGGGGGGCAGGGAGGGGTGTGTGCAAGGTCAGTCATGGCTCCGTTGGCATAACATCGTGAGGGCCAAAAGGGGGCTGAGTTTAAAGCGGCCGTGACACTCCGAGGGAACACGCGTTTGAGAAGTGGATAGGTATAATTAAGTCTGCCCTTTGGTACGCGATGATCCGTTATGAAGAAGAAAAGTTGACCCTGTTTACAATTCATGTTTGCGGGGTCACTTGCTTTGTTGGCGGCTGATAAAGGAACTAATGGAGATGATCTTAACAACAATACCACGAAAAATATTAACGCTGATTTTTTACCTTACTTAGTCTGGGACCTATACCTTAAAACCACACACACACAGCAAGTAGTTTTCAGGACGTCTGGCTTATATGCAGAGTCTCAGTTTATATGCCGAGGAACATGATTTGTATATCGGTGTATCATCCTCTCGCAGACTCCTTATGTTCTTGTGGAGATCTGTTACTGTCAACGAGATAAGAAACAAAAGACAATCGTGCCCTCGGATCAAAGCAGCGTCGAGATTAAAGAAGAAGAAGACGAAGACGAAGAGGAAGAAGAAGAAGAAGAAGAAGAAGAAGAAGAAGAAGAAGCAAAAGCGGAACCAGAAGAAGAAGAAGAAGAAGAAGAAAAAAGATGGGAAGAGAAACACTGTATGACTTGAAGGTCCTCTCCCTCCGCTTCGCCTTGTACGTGTTTGCTGTTTGCTGTGTGTGTGTTTGTTCCGTGTTGGTGCTGAGGAAAGTGTGCACGTGTGTGGCCTGGGCGGTGGTGGTGGGGGAGAATGCTGGGTTGTGCAGGGCGAAGGTTATGGTGGTTGTGGTTGTCGGTGTTGGGCTGTAAAGTATGGGCAAAGGCTATCATTACTGTGGTTGTTGGGTTGTTATGGTGGTGGAGTGAAGTGGTGGTGATTTTACTGTTAGTGATGATTGTGGTTTGGTGCTGGTGATGTATGGATAGTGTTTTGGTAGTGGTGGTGAAGGTGTCTTGTGGTGGGGATTAAGTACTGGTGGTGGTGTGGTAGTGATGCTGGTGATGTGGTACTATAAACAGCTTCCCACTCTCCACTTCCCCCGCCCCTCCCCGTCCCTCCCTCCATCTCCCACCTTCTATCTGTGCATCGCTCTCTCTCCCCACCTCTGCTTATCTCTTCTTCCTAGCCTCTCCTCCCCCGCCCCTCCCTCCCTTCCCCATCTCCCCGTCCCTCCCTCCAACTCCCACTTTCCATCTATGTCTCGCTCTCTCCCCCCTCTGGTCATCTCTTCTTCCTCGCCTCTCGATGTGGCACCAGCGAGCGTGACCAATCCTCTGGCCTGTTGCTCCCTCGCCCCCACACCTGTTTACTTCCAGCCCCTCAGCCTCCCTTTCTTTCCTCTCCTCTTCTTTTTTAGGTTTCTCCTCCTCCTTCTTCCCCCCTTCTCCTCCTTATACTTTTTATTTTTAGATTCCTCCTCCTCCTCCTCCGCCACCTCTTTATCTTTTCTACTCCTCCTCTTCTTCTACTTTCTGCCTCCTCCTCCTCCGCCTCGTCCTCCTCCTCCTCCTCATCTCCAGTGCTATAATCATCCTCTCATCATTATTCTTGTTCTTGTTCTTGTTATTCTCCACCTTTTACTACTACTACTACTACTACTACTACTACTACTACTACTACTACTACTACTATTACTACTACTACTATTACTACTGCTACCAATTATTTTCGTCTATTTTTTTTATCTTTCTGCTTCTTTTTCTTCATGTTGTTTTTTTCTTTCCATTTCCGGGAAGTCAAAAGTGGCCTCATTACTCACTAAGACGATTCCTTCCTCTCAGAACACACACACACACACACACAGTTCGTTAGTCTGAAGGTTTGTAGGTACATTAATGCTCTACAAAAACACACTAACAATAAAACACACACACACACACACACACACACACACACACACACACACACACACACACACACACACACACACAGTTCGTTAGTCTGAAGGTTTTTCGGTACATTAATGATCTATAAACACACACACACACACACACACAAAAAAAAAAAAAAAAAAAAACAATGAAAGAGATATCCTCGTGCTACTACAGAAACGAAAGAAGGTTTTACACACTCTGGAAAAAAAAAGAAAAATCCACAACTATTTCCGTCGACGATGAAAGTGAATAAAAGACAGAAAAAGAAAGAAAGAAAAAAAAAGACTACACGCGAAACAGCTTTTTGCAGATAAACTTTTTGAAACGCATTTTCTTTCCGCTTCCCCCGAAATTGCCGCCTACAGTAATAGCTCGGAGACAAAAAAAAAAAAAAAAATAAAAAAAACGTGCAGAAGAGAAAGTGAGGTAAATATAAAAAAATAAAAAATCCCAAACCGCATTTTCCACACCCGCGCCTGAAAGTGCAAGTGGCGTTCGCTGCTCGGCGGAAAAAAAAGAAGAAAGAAAAAAAATAAAAAGATCCCAGTGTAACAAAATCTTTTCCCACTATCAGACATTCAGTAAAACACTAACAATCGAAAAGGGAGCTCGGTACGGTTGAGAACAGATCTAGGGTTCTGTAAAACCAATACGAGTTTCGGCGACAACAATTTAACTCGAGGCTAAAAACAGGAAACGGGGCCGCGAGGGGCTTAGTGGGGCCGTAACAGGTGCGTCTAGAACCACCGCACACACACACACACACACACACACACAAACACACACATACACACACACACACACAAACACACCTGGCAATTACTGGGACACCTGTACAAACTCACACGCCTGACAATTAATGGAACACCTAAACAAATACTTGGTGATTAAGAGACGCTTGTAAACACACCAGCCAATTAGGGGAACCATGGAACACACACACATACACGCACGCACGCACACACTCTATCAACCGCTCATTAATAGAACCTTTGTATATACGCATCCATATATACACACAAACAAACATACACACAGATAGAAAGACAGACAGAGAGACAAACAAACCCCACACACACACACACATACAAACAGAGGCGGCTATCAGTTAATCCACTCACAACACACACACACACACGTACACACACACACACACACACACACACACACACACACAGGGATTACCACGACACACAATGAAATACAGAGTTATACGTACTTTTCCCTTCCAGTGTATGCTTAATCAAAGGCTTCATCAACAACATCAACAAAAACAACAACAAAAACATATACATTTTTATTTCTATTACACAGACACATTAACTTCTGCACCACTACTACTACTACTACTACTACTACTACTACTGCTACTACTACAGAAACGACAACAGCAACAGAGAACGTAAGAGGATCATAGAGAAGCAATTATACGTAGTCAACAACAAAAACAAGAAGAAAACATCAACTAATACAACATCAATAACCACAACAAGGAAGGATGAGAGACGATTGTATAAAGATGAGGTAAGGATAAGTTTAGGTTATGTTATGTTGGGTGATGTTGGGTTGCCTTGGCCGAGAAGACGAAGGGATAAAAAAAATGAAGGAGAGGAGATTCAGGTATGGTATGATAGGTTACGTTGTGGTAGGCTGGGTTGCCTTGGCCGAGAAAATGAAGGGATAAAAAATAAAGGAGAGGAGAGTTCAGGTTTGGTATGATAGGTTGTGTTGTGGTAGGTTGGGTTGCCTTGACCGAGAAGATGAAGGGATAAAAAAAATGAAAGAGAGGAGATTCAGGTTTGGTATGATAGGTTGTGTTGTGGTAGGTTGGGTTGCCTTGGCCGAGAAAATGAAGGGATACAAAATGAAGGAGAGGAGGAGAGTTCAGGTCTGGTATGATAGGTTGTGTTGTGGTAGGTTGGGTTGCCTTGACTGAGAAAATGTAGGGATAAAAAATGAAGGAGAGGAGAGTTCAGGTTTGGTGTGATAGGTTGTGTTGTGGAAGGTTGGGTTGCCTTGGCCGAGAAAATGTAGGGATAAAAAATGAAGGAGAGGAGAGTTCAGGTTTGGTATGATAGGTTGTGTTGTGGTAGGCTGGGTTGCCTTGGCCGAGAAAATGAAGGGATAAAAAATGAAGGAGAGGAGAGTTCAGGTTTGGTATAATAGGTTGTGTTGTGGTAGGTTGGGTCGCCTTGGCCGAGAAAATGTAGGGATAAAAAATGAAGGAGAGGAGAGTTCAGGTTTGGTATGATAGGTCGTGTTCTGGTAGTTTGGGTTGCCTTGACCGAGAAGACGAAGGGATAAGAAAAACTGAAGGAGAGGAGAGTTCAGGTATGGTATGATAGGTTGTGTTGTGGTAGTTTGGGTTGCCTTGGCCGAGAAGACGAAGGGATAAAAAAAAAATGAAGGAGAGGAGAGTTCAGGTATGGTACGATAGGTTGTGTTGTGGAAGGTTGGGTTGCCTTGGCCGAGAAAATGAAGGGATAAAAAATGAAGGAGAGGAGAGTTCAGGTTTGGTATGATAGGTTGTGTTGTGGTAGGTTGGGTTGCCGTGGCCGAGAAAATGAAGGGATAAAAAATAAAGGAGAGGAGAGTTCAGGTTTGGTATGATAGGTCGTGTTGTGGTAGGCTGGGTTGCCTTGACCGAGAAAATGAAGGGATAAAAAAAATGAAAGAGAGGAGATTCAGGTTTGGTATGATAGGTTGCGTTGTGGTAGGTTGGGTTGCCTTGGCCGAGAAAATGAAGGGATACAAAATGAAGGAGAGGAGGAGAGTTCAGGTTTGGTATGATAGGTTGTGTTTGGTAGTTTGGGTTGCCTAAGGAAGGGAGACTCGATGTATAGTGGAGTTCAGTCACTTATTTGAGGTTGTATTGGTTTACCTTGACTTAGGAGACGAAAAAAGGATTAAAAACAACAACAAGAAAAAGGAGAGGGGAAACTTGGAGGTATGGAAAGACAGAATATATTGGATTGGGTTGAGTTACTTTGACATAGGAGACAAAAAAAAAAAATATTAAAAAAAACAAGAAGAGGATGGGAAACTTAAGGTATGGAAAGGCAGAATATATTGAGTTGGGTTGGGTTGTTTTACTTTGACCTAGAAGACGAAAAAAGGGCAAAACAAAACAAGAAAAAGGAGAGGGGAATCTTGGAGGTATGGAAAGACAGAATATATTGAGTTGGGTTGTGTTGGATTGGGTTGGATTACCTTGACCTAGAAGATGAAAAAGGGGTAATAAAAACAAAACAAGGAAAAGGAAAGATGGAAAGACAGAAATATTGGATTGAGCTGGATTGGGTGGGATTACCTTGCCCTAGAAGATGTAAAAAAGAATAAAAAAACAAAACAAGGAAAAGGAGGTATGGAAAGACAGAAAATATTGGATTGAGCTGGATTGGGTTGGATTTCCTTGACCTAGAAGATGAAAAAAAGAATAAAAAAACAAAACAAGAAAAAGGAGGTATGGAAAGACAGAAAATATTGGATTGAGCTGGATTAGGTTGCTTTACCTTGACCTAGAAGATGAAAAGAGAATAAAACAAAACAAGGAAAAGGAGGTATGGAAAGACAGAAAATATTGGATTGAGCTGGATTGGGTTGGATTACCTTGCCCTAGAAGATGAAAAAAAGAATAAAAAATCAAAACAAGGAAAAGGAGGTATGGAAAGACAGAGAATATTGGATTGAGCCAGATTGGGTGTGATTACCTTGACCTAGCAGACAAAAGGGATGAAACCAAACAAAAAAAGGAGGACCATAGACGAAACTGGATAAAACAAAACAAGAAAAAAGGAGAGAGGAGACGAGGTATGGGAAGCCAGAAAATATTGGATTGAGCTGGATAGGGTTGAATTACCTTGACCTAGAAGACGAAAGGGATGAAACCAAACAAAAAAAGGAGGACCATAGAGTTTATAAAGGTAGGGTACGCTTCCCCGGACAGGTGGTGGCCGTTAATTAGGATGAGGGCAGGTAGGGAAGGGCCAAGGTGATCAGGAACTATGATGACTCAGGAATTAAAGTGTTGCATGTAGGGATGACTGACTACTATGGATGGGACTGTGTGTGTGTGTGTGTGTGTGTGTGTGTGTGTGAGGGGGGGTGAGGGGGTTCGCACTCACAGGTAACCAGGGGAGCTAAGCACAGCGGGTCCGCCACACACCACCACTACAGCCACACTACTACCCCAACCGCTCTCTCTGCCATACACCGCTCTCTCTCTCTCACTCTCTTACTCTCACCCTCTCACACTCTCTCTCTCTCTCTCTCTCTCTCTCTCTCTCTCTCTCTCTCTCTGCGTATTCCTTCCTCTTCCTCATTTTCTTTCTCTTCATCTCACTTTGCGTATTCTCTCTCTCTCTCTCTCTCTCTCTCTCTCTCTCTCTCTCTCTCTCTCTCTCTCTCTCTCTCTCTCTCTCTCTCTCTCTCTCTCTCTCTCTCTCTCTCTCTCTCTCTCTCTCTCTCTCTAATGCTTCCCTGCGTACCCCTTCCCCGTCCCTCTCTCTCTCTCGCTCACTATCTCGCCACACACACACACACACACACACACACACACACACACACACACGAGAGAGATCATTGATAAAAGAGACAATTAATGGAAATTTTACGATGAACGGAGATACAAAGAGAGGGAGAGAAGGGATGAGACGCGCGTTGGGGAGAGAAAGAGAGAAAAAAAGAGAGAAGGAGCGAAACAGAGAGAGAGAGAGAGAGAGAGAGAGAGAGAGAGAGAGAGAGAGAGAGAGAGAGAGAGAGAGAGAGAGAGAGAGCAGTGAGGCTGTCCATGATCGGCTTAGACTTCTCCGCACATGATTGGTTGTCGCTCGTTGTCTCCGGGCTGCTGAGTGGCTGATTGGCTGACCTAATCTTTGTTACCTTGTTATTTCCCCTCATCAAAGCCCCGATCCCTCTCCTGTCACCACCCAATCCGTCTCCTTCCCCTCCTCACCACCCAATCCCTTATCCTTCCCCCCCCCCCCACCCCCCCCATCACTGGCATTGCCCTATTTCGAGAGGCAGAAATAGACCACAGTGAGAGATGAAAGAGGGAATGGATGGGGTGATTTTTCCGTTTTCCTTCTTTTTCTGTGTGTTTCTAGTTGTTTTTACCTTCCGAAGAGGGAGTGGATAAGTGTGTTTTCTGTTTTATGTGTTTTGAAGTGTGTGTGTTTTTTTTCGAGGGATCTGAGGGAGTGGTGAGAGGAAGTGTTAATGTTTTTCTTGTATGTTTTTCCTATTTGCTTGTACGTCCTTAGGGGTCAGAGAGGGTGTGGATAAGTGTGTTTTTCTGTTTTATATGTTTTGAAGTGTTTTTTTTTTTCGAGGGATCTGAGGGAGTGGTGAGAGGAAGTGTATATGTTTTTCTTGTATGTTTTTTATTTTTTATTTGCTTGTACGTCCTTAGGGGTCAGAGAGGGAGTGGATAAGTGTGTTTTCTGTTTTATGTGTTTTGAAGTGTGTTTTTTTTTTTTCGAGGGATCTGAAGGAGTGGTAAGAGAAAGTGTTAATGTTTTTCTTGTATGTTTTTCCTATTTGCTTGTACGTCCTAAGGGGTCAAAGAGGGTGTGGATAAGTGTGTTTTCTGTTTTATGTGTTTTGAAGTGTGTGGGTTTTTTTCGAGGGATCTGAGGGAGTGGTGAGAGGAAGTGTATATGTTTTTCTTGTATGTTTTTTTTTTTTTTTTTTTTTTGCTTGTACGTCCTTAGGGGTCAAAGAGGGTGTGGATAAGTGTGTTTTCTGTTTTATATGTTTTGAAGTGTGTGGGTTTTTTTCGAGGGATCTGAGGGAGTGGTGAAAGGAAGTGTTAATGTTTTTCTTGTATGTTTTTCCTATTTGCTTGTACGTCCTTAGGGGTCAGAGAGGGTGTGGATAAGTGTGTATCCTGTTTTATATGTTTTGAAGTGTGTGGTTTTTTTCGAGGGATCTGAGGGAGTCGTGAGAGAAAGTGTTAATGTTTTTCTTGTATGTTTTTTCCTATTTGCTTGTACGTCCTAAGGGGTCAGAGAGGGAGTGGATAAGTGTGTTTTTCTGTTTTATATGTTTTGAAGTGTTTTTTTTTTTCAAGGGATCTGAGGGAGTGGTAAGAGAAAGTGTTAATGTTTTTCTTGTATGTTTTTCCTATTTGCTTGTACGTCCTAAGGTGTCAGAGAGAGAGTGGGAAAGTATGTGTGTGTTTTAATGTTTTCTTGTATGTTTTTTAATTGTTTTCCCGTTCAGAAGGAGTGGTAAGAGAAAGGATATATTTTTCTTTTATGTTTTTTTTCTTATTTGCTTGTACGTCCTAAGGTGTCAGAGAGGGAGTGGGAAAGAATGTGTGTGTTTTAATGTTTTCTTGTATGTTTTTTAATTGTTTTCCCGTTCAGAAGGAGTGGAAAGAGAAAGGATATGTTTTTCTTTTATGTTTTTTTTCTTATTTGCTTGTACGTCCTAAGGTGTCAGAGAGGGAGTGGGGAAGAACATGTGTGTTTTAATGATTTCTGGTATGTTTTTTTAATTGTTTTCCTCTCCGCCTCCACCTCTCTTTTCCTCCCTCTCCGTATTCGTATTTCTCTTTCTCTCTGTTTCACTGTGTTTGTCAGTCTCTCTTTACCTGTCAACCTCAATTTCTGTTCCACCTCCCCGTTGTTTTTTTTTTTTACTTCTATGTCCGTTTTTATCCTCTCCATCTGTGTCTGGCGTTCTGTATGTGTGTGTGTGTGTGTGTGTGTGTGTGTGTGTGTGTGTGTGTGTGTGTGTGTGTGTGTGTGTGTGTGTGTGTGTGTGTGTGTCTCTCTCTCTCTCTCTCTCTCTCTCTCTCTCTCTCTCTCTCTCTCTCTCTCTCTCTCTCTCATCACTACCTCAATCGCTCGTTATGTTGTGTATAAACGTCAAATCTCTCCTTCACTTCCTTTCTTTCCTTCCTTTCGTCCTTCCTTCCTTCCTTCCTTCCGTCCTTCTTTCCTTCCTTCCTTCCTTCTATCCGTCCTTCCTTCCATCCGTCCTTCCCTCCTTCTATCCGTCCTTCCTTCCATCCGTCCTTCCTTCTATCCGTCCTTCCTTCCTTCCTTCCTTCTATCCGTCCTTCCTTCCTTCCTTCTATCCGTCCTTCCTTCCTTCCTTCCTTCTATCCGTCTTTCCTTCCTTCCTTCTATCCGTCCTTCCTTCCTTCCTTCCTTCTATCCGTCTTTCCTTCCTTCCTTCCTCCGCCTCGCTTCCATTGTACACCTTTAACCCAAGACGAGAGAGAGAGAGAGAGAGAGAGAGAGAGAGAGAGAGAGAGAGAGAGAGAGAGAGAGAGAGAGAGAGAGAGAGAGAGAGAGAGAGAGAGAGAGAGAGAGAGAGAGAGAGAGAGAGAAGACTTGTGGGCGATATATAACAAGACAAGGATGATCTCTGGAAGCCACTTGCAATGTCACTTCTGAGGTGGTAAACAGGAAGGGAAAGACAGGTTGGGTTGGGTTGGAAAAGTTCTTCTGCTCTCTCTCTCTCTCTCTCTCTCTCTCTCATCTACTCCCCACTACTACTACTCCTACTACTGCTACTACTACTACTACTACTGCTACTGCTACTCCTACTACTACTATTACTATTTCTATTACAACTACTACTACTACTACTACTACTACTACTACTACTACTACTACTGCTGTCTTCTCTAATGATTATTTTCTCTCTTTTCTCTCCATTTCCTCTTTCCTCTGTACAGTTTGCCTCATCTTCCTCATCTTCCTCTTACTCCTCCTCTTCTTTATCCCCCTCCATTGAATTCTCCTCCTCCTCCTCCTCCTCCTCCTCCTTTCTTTTTTCCTCCCCTTCCTTCTGCTCCATTGCCTTCATTAAACACGGAAGAAGCGGTAGAATTATTACTATTACTAACACAAAAAACAAAAGACTATTGAGACTGTTGCCACTACTACTACTACTACTACTACTACTACTACCACCACCACCACCACCACCACCATCTTCAATACCAACCCTTTTTACACACATTTTCTTCCTGTATTTCTTTTACCCGGAAACTAAAATAATAGAAAAAACAAGTTACTTTTCCGCTGCCTATAGAGTCGTGTCGGAGTGAGGGTCGAGTCCATTGTTGTGGCGGGGGAGGGAGGGAGGAAAGGGAGAGAGAGAGGGAGGGAAGGAGAGAGAGAGGGATGAATAGGGGGGGGGGGGGGGGAGGGAAGGCATGGCAACACCAACACAACCCCACAACCCCCCACACACGAGGACAATGGAACCACCCAAACTGATAATGTGAGCGGGAGGGAGGGAGGGGAGAGGGGAGAGAGAAAGGGAAGGGGAGGTGAATGGGAAGCTTGGGAGTGTATTGTCTATCATTATTTCGGCCGGCCAGCGGAGGTGAATGGGGGAGGGGGAGGGGGAAGGGGAGGGGGGAAGGGGAGGCGGGACAGTAGGGAAGGAAAGATGAGGACAGGTGGAGAGGTGGGAGGGAAGGAAGGAAGGAAGGAAGGAAGGGAAGGAAGGGAAGGAAGGAGGAGGGAGAGAGGGGAAGGAAGGGAAGGAAGGGAAGGGAAGGAAGGGAAGGGGAAGGAGGAGGGAGGGGAAGGGGAAGGAAGGAAAGAAGGGAAGGGGACGAGAGAGAGAGAGAGAGAGAGAGAGAGAGAGAGAGAGAGAGAGAGAGAGAGAGAGAGAGAGAGAGAGAGAGAGAGAGAGAGAGAGAGAGAGAGAGAGAGAGAGAGAGAGAGAGAGAGAAGATTAACCATGGGATGAAAAATAGCCAGGACAAGGAGGAGGAGGGAAAAGAATGGGAAATCTTGTGCGGTAAACATGAGATTCAGGAAGAAGACACAACAATGAAACGAGAAACAGAATGCCGCAGGAAACTGTTAAAGGGGATCAGATTGTTAGGGCCAGTGTCACAGTTCCCCATGATCGGTTAGTAAGCTCCCAAACCAATACCAGAGCCTTCGAAATTTCCTTGTATAGTGTCTGGTGTTTATACTGAAGTTCACAAATTTGATGAAGCTATACTAGAAAAGTCTTGTTGTGTGTTTAGTGTGGCATCGGAGACCTCACCATTTTGGATTGTATGGGATTCTATAGTTTGGTTCGGGCTGTTACGAAGACACTGTGTTGGGCTGTGGAACCGGGTCTTTATGTACGCACCCAGACACCTTTCAGCTCAACAGGCAAACAAAAAAGACATATAAAAGAGCTGAATAAAAAATAAAAAGAGAGGACCAAGCGGGGAGGAGAAAAGAATAAAAAGAAGTTACCCTAATTTAAAGTGGAGGAGCAGAAGGCGGGGACTTAATATCCACGCGAGCAGAAGGAAGCCAGCAGGAAGACAGGAGGACAAGCAGGAAGATAAAGACAAAGAGTAACATAGGAACCGGAAGCAGAAAGAGAGAGAGCAGGGAAACAGAGGACAAGCAGAAAGATAAAGGAAAGGAGGAAGATAGGTAAGGAGAAGGAGGAAGATAAAGACACAGAGTAAGATAGGAAGAAAAAGCAGGAAGGGAGAAAACAGGAAGACAAGCAGAAAGATAAAGACAAATAGTAAGATACGAGAGGAAAAGCAGGAAGAAAGAGAGCAGGAAGACAGGAAAACAAGCAGAAAAATAAAGGAAAGTAGGAAAACAAGGAGAAACAGGAGTAGAGGGAGAATAAAACAGACAGGGAGACAGACAATTCGAAAGTTTAACAGATGGGTCAGCAGGGAGGTTAGCAGGAAAAAGTCCCCAAAAATAAAGATAAAAAGTTCGCCAGTTAAAGGTAAAAAAAAAGAGGCAGCGAGTAATTAGAAATGTAGACAGGTAGATTGGCAGAAAGATAATTAGTCAGTCATAAGGGCAAAAGAGTAGGGTAGGTAGGTAGTCAGGTAGGAATAGGTAAATAAACAAAGACATCGAGTAATTAGAAAGGTAGACAGGTAGATTGGCAGGTAGCTAATTACAGTCATAAGGGCAAAAGAATAGGGTAGGTAGGAATAGGTAAAGAGGTAGACGGGCAGTAATAAGGGAGACAGACAGGTAGAGAGACAGATAACCAGGTGAAGCAGAGGGAAGGGAGAGCAGGTAGATGGGAAAGTATACATAGGTAAGTAGGTAAAGGGTCTCGGATGAAGGTAAGCAGGTAGATAGGTCAGTAGGGAAGGAAATATGTAGAGGGGGTAGAGCAGCGTTACCCTATTATCGTATTCCAAACATCGCAATGATCAGTTCTGTGGCCCTAAACTCTCGTAGCCACACAGAGAACGCGATTTCGGTTGAAGTTATCGTTGGAAGGGTTACCTGTTGATGTTTGTTTACGATAACCGTGCGTCAGAAACCGAAAAAATATGATGTGCTGAGTGGCTAAGTACGATAATTTGGTAACGCTGGGGTAGATGGTAGGTAGGTAGAGGGTTAAAAAGCCACTCAACCTCAGTAACCCCCCCCACAATTTGGTAACGCTGGGGTAGATGGTAGGTAGAGGGTTACAAAGCCACTCAACCTCAGTAACCCCCCCCACAATTTGGTAACGCTGGGGTAGAGGGTAGATAGAGGGTTACAAAGGCACTCAACCTCAGTAACCCCCCCCACAATTTGGTAACGCTGGGGTAGAGGGTTACAAAGCCACTCAACCTAAGGACCCCCACACACACACACAATCTAGCAACCTCTGCTCCCTAACGAAAGTCTTCCACCTCGACGATTTTTAAACTTAGTTAGTGAAGCTCATCAAGCGAGTCTCGAGCCGCGGCCTGACGAGCTTATTAAGAACCAAACAGAAGGGAAAATAACACAATAACTAGGAAACTACAGCAGTGGCTACACACACGACTACTCTGTCTGGGAATCCTCCGTCGAGCTCAAGAAGGAATAAGAAAGATGAAAATTGTAGAAGATAAAATACACTAAAAATACACGCGACTGCTCTTCTGGGAACTTTCTAACGAGCTCAAGAAGGGAAAAAAAAGGTGAAAATAGTAACAGATAAAAATACATTAACAATACACACGATTGCCTCTCTGGGCGCCGGTAAGCAGATACACAGTGAATGTAGGGAGTGAGATAGCAATGAAAAGAAACGCATTGTATTGTAGCAGTAATGGCAGCAGCATCACTACTGGTGGCACTAAGCCGTGGAGGGTAAGCAGATACAGTGTTTGTAGAGAGTGAGAAAGCAATGAAAAGAAACATCAGTTGGGGACCCGCAGAGTGGACGTGTGAGCGGCGAGACTCCCCAGCTGTTGGCCGCTCGGTGCGCGGTGGCGGCGGAAGTAGAGGAGGCGACGGAAGTAGAGGAGGCGGCGGAAGTAGAGGAGGCGGCGGAAGTAGAGGAGGCGGCGGAAGTAGAGGAGGCGGCGGAAGTAGAGGAGGCGGTGGAAGTAGAGGAGGCGGCGGAAGTAGAGGAGGCGGCGGAAGGAGAGGAGGCGGCGACCCTTGCACCCCCAACATTGACCAGCAGACCCCAGGTGGTAAGCAAGCAGTTCCCAGGTGGCACCCGCCCCGCGGCGTCCGTCTGGCCCCGAGGATCGGAAGGCCGCGTGCCGCTGCGGGCACCGAGGAAGCTCTCCTCGGCCCCGCCGTGCGACACAGAAACCTCCCAGGGACCCCAGGGTGCGGCGAACACAGAAATCGGACCCCCAGAGTGCCTCCAGCGGCGTCCGCCTGGCCCTGGGGATCGGAAGGCCGCGTGCCGCTGCGGGCACCGAAGAAGCTCTCCTCGGCCCCGCCGTGCGACACAGAAACCTCCCAGGGACCCCAGGGTGCGGCGAACACAGAAATCGGACCCCCAGAGTGCCTCCAGCGGCGTCCGCCTGCCCCTGAGGATCGGAAGGCCGCGTGCCGCTGCGGGCACCGAGGAAGCTCTCCTCGGCCCCGCCGTGCGACACAGAAACCTCCCAGGGACCCCAGGGTGCGGCGAACGGCTAAGGCACAGATATCGGACCACCAGAGTGCCTCCAGCGGCGTCCGCCTGCCCCTGAGGATCGGAAGGCCGCGTGCCGCTGCGGGCACCGAGGAAGTTGTCCTCGGCCCCGCCGTGCGACACAGAAACCTCCCGGCGATGCCAGGGTGCGGAGAACGGCTATGGCACAGATATCGGTCCTCCAGAGTGCCTCCAGAATATCTTCACCTTTGGAGGTGCCTTCACCGCTAGAAGAAGTGCCTCCGTGGTGCCACTGCAGGTCGGGCCTGCCGTGCGGCACGGTGGGCAGGATCCTCCTGGCGGCCTCGTGGCTGCACCTTAGGGGTTTTTCACCGGGCCTGGCGGGGGGGATGGGGGGGGGCGGGATCCCAGGGGGCATTACCCTGGGGCCTCCACCTCCACGGGTCACTTAGAAAAGCCTCCACAGGTACATGCAGAGGGTTGCCACAAGCACCTCCATATTCAGAGGTGCCTGCCCCTCCACAAGTGAATCCACCACTTGGAGTGCCTCCACGGGTCCCTCCAGAGGTGGTGCCACCTCCTTGGGGACCGCCCCTTCTTCGGCACCATTGCCGGGTGGGTCCCCCGGTGGATCCTCGGTGCCGGGAGCAGCCTCCCCCTGAGTGTCCTCCCCCAGATGGGCATCCTTGGGGACCTCAGGCATGGGGCTGTCCTTCTCGTAGGCCGGGGGGGCCTCCCCATGGACGGGGAGCACCACCCCGGCGTGGTCGCTAGCCTCCAGGGGGAAGCAGTGGGCGACCTTCTCCCGCGGCTCCACGCACACGGGCCTCCTTCCGGCGCGGCGGCGGGCCAGGGCTCGCTCGCGCCGCGCCGCAGCGGCACGGCTGTGAGCGACCCGCTGGGCCTGCTCGGTTGGCTGGACTGGGCTGCTGAGTGAGATGTCGTAGATGTACCGTTTGACCATTTTTGTGGCTGTGACGATATGAAAATAAAAGGTCCTTGATGCGTCCGAGGCATGAACGGGTCTCCGGTGGCTTTCCGTAACTATGGTAACGTTATGAAGAGCAGTCTGTCACCCTCTCTGAAGAGGAGGCGTGCAGTGTGTGGAGGCGGCGGGAACGGCGACACTGATAAACAACGCTTAGAGAGGAAAGAACGATGACGACTGCTGGACTTTCTCAGTCTCATCACATGTCAGAAATGGCCTCAAAGGGCCAAGGCGACGGAAATGAGCATCGCGGCCACGCGCAGCTAAACCGTCTGCGGCGCGCCCCAACGTTATCTCCAAGCGAAAGTAAAGAACAAACCGGCCAAGACGAGGAATCAAAAAGCGCCTCAACGCGAAGAGAAATACAAAGAAATGCTGGAATCCATGAACGCCATCAGCCGTGAATGTTAGGAATGAACCTGACCAAAGAACTGATTGACTTCCGCCTGTCTACAGAAACGGAAGCAGCTCAAGGGAATTAAATATGTATGGAAAAATGAAATGCATGGAATCAGAGAATAATAAAATGCATGAACAAAATAAATCCAGTTCCTGACGGTGCGGGCAAAGCGATACGACACACAAAACCTTCCAAGAGTGCAGGCGAAAGTATTAGTAGGAAGCAGCTCAAGGGAATAAAAACAAACCACAAAAAAGCTCGCCTATGAACTAATAAAACAAGTATCGTAATAAAGCAGCGGAGTAATTACAGAAAAGAGAAATACCATAACACTTGATGACGTGGACGCATAAAGAAAATACCCAGTTGCTGATAACATACGATCCATGGAAAAAAAAAAATCCTATCTAAATTACATCAAATCACTTTTATGTACATTTTGAAACTTATTGGTCACAGAAAGTTTAAAGCAGAGAACCAAGAGAGGCATCCACTAAATAAGCAGAGGAGCAGCGAGTAGCGGGCTTTTTTTATTATTATTGTTTCCTTTTTTTGTGCCCTTGAGCTGTCGCCTTTGCTGTAAAAAAAAAAAAAAAAAAAAAAAAAGATCTCGATGGTGAAAACAAAACATACGACTTCAGATATAAAAAAAAGTCTTCCCACCTTAAACGTAAGATATCACGAAACCTAAAATGAATAAAGACAAATAAATACATACATAAACAAACATGACATTCCGTTGATGTTGATGAAAGGTTACAGTGAATCAGAAGACATTATAATCGCAACAGACGAACAAACACTTTTTTTTTTTTTTTTTTTTTTACAGCTAAGGAGACAGTTCAGGGGCGTAAAGAAAAATATCAAAAAAGCCCGCTACTTACTGCTTCTGAATAGAGGTCAAAGGAGTGTCCAAAAAACAATAGACTACAACAACAGCAAATCTTACACTAAAAAAAAAAAAAAGAAAAACAAAAAGAAAAAACAAAACAAAACACGGTGAACACAACAATGGGAAACAACATCAACAAACCTTAACACTACAAAAACACGAGCAATCAAACAAGCAAACAAACACCGTGAACACAACAAGAGAAAACAACAACAACAACAACAGCAATCCTTACACGACAAATACCCAATAATAATAATAATAATAATAATAATAATAATAATAATAATAATAATAATAATAATAATGATAACATATGCCAAGGGAGCGGAAAACGAGAAAATGAATGAACGCTCAGATTGACACACCAGATGAAGGTTTAACAGGTAACCCCCCCCCCGACCCCCTCTTACTCCCCCCCCCCCGCGTCCAGGTAACCAACCCCCCTTTCCCTTTCACTAGCCCCCCTTCCCCCATCCCTTAACCTCCCTTCCCCCATCCAGGTAACCCCCCTTTCCCCCTTACAAGTCTCCCTTCCCCCATCCTTTAAGAGTCTCCCTTCCCCCATCCTTTACGAGTCTCCCTTACCCCATCCCACCACTTCCCCTCCTTTCCCTTTTACTAGCCTTCCTTCCCCCCATCCCTTAACCCCCCTCTCCCCTTACTAAGCCCCCCTACCCATCCTGGTACCCACCCTTTAACCTTTACTAGCTTCCATTCCCTATTCTAGCATCCCCTTTCCCTGCCTCCCCTCTTCCCACTCCCCCATTCAGCCCGGTTCGCCGTTCCATTCTCCCAGGTAAATGTAACGTGTGATTGTGACGCGCTTTGTGAATTCATCTCCGACGCCGCAGAATGGAAGGTGTGCGTGCGTGTGTGTGTGTGTTTTGCGGCAATCAGAACTCAGTCTCGCGGGTATTGGCTTTTGATACAAGGAGGAGGGTGGGAAGTGTGGGACGCGGAGGAGGGAGGAGGGGCGCAAAATACTGTCCAATTAAAAGTATTTGGCAGACTTTCTGTCTTCATGAGAGGAAAGACGAGGAAGAAACCAACCCACTTAAAACAATTCTCCCTTTCAATCTTCCTCCGTCCCCGTCTTACCCAGTTCTTTCCTTTCTTGTGGAGACAGGTGTGTGTGTGTGTGTGTGTGTGTGTGTGTGTGTGTGTGTGTGTGTATGTGTGTGTGTGTGTGTGTGTGGGTGGGTGGGTGTCCTGAGCGTGTCCTGCAGTGGTCAGGTGTGTGGCAGGCAGCGTGGGAGCAATACCCAGACGTCATCGCTGAGCGGCGGACCGTTATCACTCCCGCCGCAGCGTCCAGCAGTGTTGCCGGCGGTTAGGTGGTATTTATTACGGGGCGTGGAGGGTCCCGGCAACACACAACGGTCCGGGCCGCCGGGGGGTGCTGGCACACTAAGTGAAGGGGCAATGGAGCGAGGACACACCAGTCTCGCCGCCACGCCCCGCCACGGCAACTCTACAAACCCGTCCTGCCGCCCCTAAGTTCCCTAACCTGTGAAAGTTCCAGCCTCGCCAGACACTCTGCCCTACCCTGCCCTGCCCAACCCTACCATACCCTGTCCTGCCCTAGCATGACCTCCCCCCCCTCCGGTCACGGAGTGCAACAGAGGCGCGGGTGGGTGTGGTCAGGGGAAGGTACTTACCTGATGACATTCAGGATGTTGTCGATGGAGAAGCGCGGGCGGCGGTCGCGGCCGTGCGGGTGCGGGTGGGCGTCCAGCTCCAGCAGGGCGGGGCGGGAGCGGTCCCCGTCCGTCTCGTCCTCGGAGAGCGTCCCCGGAGTGTCGCCCCCGAAGTAATCATCCACAGCAAAGTCTGTGAGGTTGTGGAACGAGAGGGCACGACCGTCCCTTCTGACGGACAAGCCCTCCTTGCGGGGCACCTCCCCCTGTTTCTGCTGCTGCCGCTGCTCCTCGGCATCCAGCGAGGGCAGGCTGCCGCGCTTCTTGCGGTAGTGGAATTCCATCAGGAGGTCCCTCACGCGCGAGTCCTTTGCCAAGAAGCGTCGCTTCCGCTTTTTCTTGTTCACAATGATGTCGGACTCGGAGTTGGAGCGAGTGCGGGTCAGGTGGGGCTTGTTCAGGACAGCGGCTGCCTTCCGTGGCGCAGGGGCGGCGGGGGCCAGCGCCGCGGGCCGGGGCGGGTCAGAGTCATCCTCCTCGTGATTCCGATGACCACGCATCCGGAATATGTGCACCTTCTCATCCCAAGCACTCCAGCGCCTCTTCTTGAGGTCAAGGCCATGTTTGCGGAAGCGGCCCAAAAGACGAGAGTTGATGGCCGCGGGGGGCACCTCGCGAGGCTCTGGGTCAAGCGACTCCTCGAGTTTCTCCGCGTCGACAAGGGAGCCGGCGCGGCTCCGCCCGTGCAGCAACAGCTCATGGTGGGAGTGGGAGCGCATCCTGGATATGAACTTTTTCACCTTGGAGTCCGAGGAGGCATCGCGGCGATTTTCCTCCACAATGGAGGCGGAGCGCTCCCTGACAATCTCCTTGGTCTTGTACTGGCGTGAGCGTGGCAGGTGCCGCTCCTTGGCCTTGCCGGTGTTGAGATGGTCCTGCGAGGCACACAGCCGCTCCGGCGCCGCCTTCAGGAAGCCGTGGCTGTCGGACAACACCTCGGTGGAGGCGTGACGCGATCGGTCCCCGTTGGACTTGAAGACCGATGAGTCGTCGCTGCCGGCGTCACTCCACGAGGCCTCGGAGCAGAAAGAGTTGAGGGAAGGAGAGCGGGTGTTGGGGGTGCAGGAGCCGCTGGAGGGGCCGCTGGGGGTGCCCCACATGGTGATGTTCACCTCCGGGGGCGGCGTGTTGCACCAGTACTCGTCGCCGTCGGCCCCCAGCACCACCACCACTGGGTGCGGTATTTCCCCCTCCGCGTCCCTCCAGGAGTCCTCCACGCCGTTGTTCACGGCTTCCATGACTGTCTGCCTGTGCGCCTTGTCTCAGTGAGCACGAGAAGCCGCCTCAACCACCACCACCACCACCACAGTCAGCATTCCTGGCGCACAAAGCAGTTCAGCCACGCGGGACGCTGCCACTGCCTTCACCTTACAAAGGTCACGCCACACACGGCAGCAGCAGCGGCAGTTTGGCGACCACGCCGACACCAGGGAACATTTCACTCCCGCACACCGCGGCTCACCAGCACAACGAAACACCTCACAAACGCTGGGTCATTACCGCTCGCGTCTCGCTAGTCAAGCTTCCTCCTCAGATCTACGAGACAAAGATAATGAGTCATGGAAACAGAGGAACACCAATGATTGTTTGCATAAGCCAAGGCAACACCCCGCCGCCTCTCGGGAGGCTGGTGGTGCCGCGCGGCCTTGTGCCCCTCAGGTAACCCAGGTGAGAGAGGTGCACGAGACCGAGGCTGCAGGTAATGTTTCCCTCTCTCGCACCCTCATTCACCTGCTTTTTTTCCCTCCCTGGCCCTTTTACCTCGTATTTTACCTTGCACACCTCTAATTTAACTCTCTCTCTCTCTCTCTCTCTCTCTCTCTCTCTCTCTCTCTCTCTCTCTCTCTCTCTCTCTCTCTCTCTCTCTCTCTCTCCACATTAAACTGGTCTTGCGAAAGTTGATCCGTCTAGTTTTTGTAGTGACATTCACCGCGCCAGAGTTTGTGGGGTAATGGCGGGGGTGGTGAGGGGCGGTGGTGCCGGCGGTGGTGAAGGTGGTGGTGGCGGTGGTTGAGTGGAGGTGATGGTGGAGTGGGAGGTAAGTGTAGGCCGTGGAGCTAGGGCTGATGATGGTGATTGTGGTGGTGATGGTGGTGGTGGTGGTGGTGAGGGAAAGGAAGGGATATATCAAGGTGAAGGTTGTGGGTGTGGTGATGATGGTGGTGAAGGTGATGAGGGTGAAGGCTAAAGATAAAGATGGTGGTGGTGGTGATGGTAGTGGTGGTGGTGATTGTAGTGGTATTGATGTAGATGATGCATAGAGGTGGTGGTGGTGATGATGGTGGTGGTGATAAAGGGGGGGAAGGGGAAGGGGGAGCAAGTGGTGATGAACAGTGAAAGTGGAATGGTGATGAAAACGAAGAGTTGATGGTGATTCTGTAAGTGTATGGTTATGTATACCTGGTCTTGTCCACACACACACACACACACACACACACACACACACACAGGGACGCATAACACAAACACTCCATTATTCACACATACATATTGCTCTGTTGACTGACTGACTGACTGACTGACTGATTGGCTGACTAAATTAACCCAGAAACTCGGTCATGCACTCACTCTCACTCAACTCACTCACTCACACTCACTCACTCACTCACTCGCTCTCACTCACACGAACGCTGACCAAGCTGATTGACACTAGTAATCGGAAAACGCTAATGGGATCTGAACTCAATATGCTTTTTACTCCTTTCTCTGTTATTTCCATTTTTATTTTCCATTTCGCATAGGCCTAAAAATTATCCTGCCTTCTTCTTTAGCCTTTTTTTTTTCTTTTTTTTGTGGTTTGTTCTTGTTCTTTGTCTTATTCAATTTATTTTTTCTCCTTTCTTTTTTTCATTTTATTTTCTATTCCGCGTGGGCCTAAAATTTTCCTGCCTCCTTCTTTTGCCATTTTTCTTTTTTTGTGGGTTGTTCTTGTTCTTTCACTTATTCGATTTATTTTCCTTCTTTCTCTTATTTCCATTTTTATTTTCCATTTCGCGTAGGCCTAAAAATATTCTGCCTCTTTCAAACACCAATTTCTTCCTTTTTTCGTTTTTTTTCTCTTATTCGATTTATTTTTCCTTCTTTCTCTCTTGTTTTCATTTCTATTTTCTATTTCGCATAGGCCTAAAATTATCCTGCCTCTCTTGTATCAATTTCTACCTCTTTTGTGATCCATTTTTGTTCTTGTTTTCTCTCTCTTTCTCCCCTCGTTCTTCTTTTTTGGTCTTCTTTCTGTGATTTTATTTTCATTTTTTTTATTCGTCCTTCTCTTTCTTCCCTTCCTTCCACCCCAGCTGTTCCCTTCCTCTTTTTCATATTTAACTTTTCTCTCGTTTCTCTTTTTTTCAATTCTTCTTCCTCCTTCTCTTCCCCTCTCGGTTTTCTTTCGCTTCGCTCCTAACTTGTTTTTCTTTCATGGGTCACTCAGTTATTTTTGTTCCTCTTGTCTTCTCCAGCTTTCTTTTTTTTTCTCTCTCTGTCTTCGCTCCTTCTTTCCCCTTCTCTCTTACTCGCTTTCTTTCCTTTCTTCCGTTATTTTTGTTCCTCCTGTCTTCTCCAGTTTTCTTTTTCTCTCTCTTCCTGTCTTCCCTCCTTCCTTCCTCTTCTCTCTCTCACTCGCTTTCTTTCCTTCCTTCCTTCCTTCCTTCAGTCTTTGCAAGTTTTCTCTATTTCGCCATTTTTTGATCGTCTTTTGTTTTGGTCTTTAACTAATTCACGACTATTCTCATCTTCGCTATTTCTCGTTAGTCTTTTGTTTTGGTTTTTGTTAACTAATTCACGACCGTTATCACCACCATCCACTTTACGATCGTCTTTTGTTTTGGTCTTTGTTAACTAATTCATGACCGTTATTACCGCCATCACCATCCACTTTACGATCGTCTTTTGTTTTGGTCTTTGTTAACTAATCACCATCTTCAACACCACCGCTATCACCACTACAGACACACGACTCTTCGCTCTCGACCTTCCTCAACACCACCACCACTATCACCACAATCGTCCTTCATCTCTGTTATCATCACATCCTTTTTGCCATCACCACCACCACCACCACCACTACCACCACCATCACCATCATTGTCAGTACCTCCAACACCACTCTCCTCATCACCGCATAACACACTCATCCTTCACCATCAACACCTCCACAATGCACCGTAACCACAATCACCACCACCATCATCACCACCTCTGCTATCAACGTATCATGCACTTCATCACCATTATCACCACCGCTATCACTATCATCACCACCACCACCACCATTGCAATTACCTGTCAACATCACGATACATCATCAGTCTTGCTTGCATCTCCATAAACAAACAGACCAAGATTAAGCTTTATTGTATAACCTTGCCACCACCACCACCACCACCACTACCACCACCACCACCACCACCACCACCACAGACGGAGATAAGATAGAGGAAGGTAAGCGACAAGATATCGTTTGCGACTATAAAGTTTTCGAGTCTGACAATCTCTCTCTCTCTCTCTCTCTCTCTCTCTCTCTCTCTCTCTCTCTCTCTCTCTCTCTCTTGATGAATATTAAAAGGAAAACAAAACTGAGCGAAAAACGAATCAATATGGAATTAACGAAAAGAGAGAGAGAGAGAGAGAGAGAGCGCTAAGTATAAGGGACGGGCCTATTACAAGGGGGATCAGATGATTACTCGGAATTCAATCCTTTGTGGCGGCGACAGAGGAGGAGGAGGAGGAGGAGGAGGGGATGATGGTTGAGAAAGGGTCGAAGAGGAGAAAGTGTTACCTGTTTAATTAAGGTAAGAATGGTTAAGGATTGCAGGTAAATGGACAGGTAGATAAGGAAGTAGGTAAGTAGGTGAGTAAGTGAGTCTATAAAAAAAGTAGGTTAGTGAGTTTAC
>NC_066560.1:11266633-11281633 GCF_024679095.1 Eriocheir sinensis
ATGAGTTTCAACACCTCTTCCTTTGCCGACACCTCTCCGATATCTGTTTGGGTGCAGAGAGACGGTGTAAAGAGGTTATCAAGGGCAGGTCTCTCGTTCTGTCCTCTCGCTCTCGTATTTGTTGGGCATTCGACTGTCAACACTTTTTACTTGGCCTACACTTTCCTGATTTATGTTTGGGTGTAGCGAGGTCGTGAACCGAGGCAAAGCAAGTTTCTCTCTCTCTCTCTCTCTCTCTCTCTCTTGGCTCTTCAGTGTATATGTTGTGTATGCGACTGTAACCTCCTGCACCTATTCTTTTACTATGCATCTTTCTAGGCTTTAAACTCTCTTATAGGGCCGTATTGCTAGCCATTTCGTCGCCCAAGTTCGTGGGAGTTTGGGGCATTTCCAGGAGTAGTTTTATGTCCCTGGTGGTAGTGTGACCCTTCTTCTGTACAATGATCCTAAAGAAACACTCATTAGAACCCGACTGACCCCCCAAGAACACATATTTGACAAGGCTTTCGTAGGAGTTGTGGGCATTTCCAGGAGTAGTTTTATGTCCCTGGTGGTAGTGTGACCCTTCCTCTGTACAATGACCCTAAAGAAACACTCATTAGAATCCGACTGACCCCCTCTTTGACCCTTAGAAATAGCTGATATGAGAACTGAAAGGGTCGTATTTTGAGACACTTCGCCGCCCAAGAACACATATTTAACAAGGCTTTCGTAGGAGTTTTGGGCATTTCCAGGATTAGTTTTATGTCCCTGGTGGTAGTGTGACCCTTCTTCTGTACCGTGAACCTGTAGAAACATTCATTAGAACCCGACTGACCCCCTCTTTGACCTTTAGAAACAACTGATGTGAGAACTGAAAGGGTCTTCAAATACCGACATGTTGTGTGTATGACCTCCCGTATATGTTGTGAATATGATTTCCCTTTCCTTCTCTTCCGTGTCTGTTGTGTACGCGGCTTCTAACATCTATTCTCTTCCATGCAACTTTCTCGACTAACTTAATGTATGGGTGTCGCGAGGCAGTCAACCAACGCAAGGCAAAGAAAGTCAAGGTAAGATTGGCCCCACGGCGTTCACCAAGGCCTCGCTATATGCCCTCTCCTCTCCCTTTTCAGTTCCTCCGCCTTTCTACACCTGTATATTAACTTGTGAGACTGTAGCGAGGGGATGAGGCGAGGCAAGGTAAAGAAAAGCAAGATTAGTCACACGGCGTTCACCAAGGCTTTGCTATATGCCCTCTCCTGTTTGGTATTGTGGGTACGACTCCCAATACCCTTTTCTATTCCCTCCGCCTTTCTACACCTGTATGTTAACTTGTGAGACTGTAGCGAGGGGATATGGCGAGGTAAGGCAAAGGAAGGTAAGGTTGGTCACACGGCGTTCACGGAGGCCTCGCTATATGCCCATCCTGGTTGTTGTGGGCACGACTTCCAATACCCTTTTCTCTCCTCTCCACCTTTCTAAGTCAACGTGGGGCTGTAGAGAGGCGATGGGGCGACGGAGAACAACGTAACAATGACTCCCTGACATACACCAACCAGACCCATTCCTGCTTCTTATGGGCACGACTTCCAATATCCCTTTCTAATTTTTCTATTCTCTCCACCTTTGTAAGTCAACGTGGGGCTGTAGAGAGGCGATGGGGAGACGGAAAACAACGTGACACTGATCCCCTAGCATTCACCAAGGCTTTTATCTCGCCCATTCTTGTTTCTTGTGGGCACGACTTCCAATACCCTTTTCTATCCTCTCCACCTTTCTAAGTTCACGTGGGGCTGCAGAGAGGCGAGGCACAGCAAGGAAACTCAAGGCGAGGCGACGAAAAACAACGTAACATCAACCCCCTGGTATTCACTAAGGCTTATATCTCGTCCATTTCTGTTTCTTGTGGGCACGGCTTCCAATACCCTTTTCTAACTTCTCCACCTTTCTAAGTCAACGTGAGGCTGTAATGAGGCGTAACACAAATCCCCTACCATTCACCAAGGCTTTTATCTCGCCCATTCTTGTTTCTTGTGGGCACGACTTTCAATACCCTTTTTTATCCTCTCCCTTTCTAAGTTCACGTGGGGCTGCAGAGAGGCGAGGCACGGCAAGGAAACTCAAAGCAACACTGACCCCCTGGCATTCACCAACCAGACCCATTCCTGTTTGTTGTGGGCACGGCTTCCAATACCCTTTTCTATCCTCTCTCTAAGTTCACGTGTGTCTGCAGAGAGGCGAGGCACGGCAAGGAAACTCACCCCCTGGCATTCACCAAGGCCTCTCTCTGCCCTCTCATGCCAGTGTACACGACGACCACCATCACTAACATAATTTTTTTCCATTCATCTTTCCGAACGCACATACTGCCACGTACACTGATGAACATGTACACTCACAGCCACGTACATACTTCACGGGGGGTATGCGAATATATACACATAAACGCACACGTACACGCACACGGGGTACACTGACAGCGGATGTGTGTGTGTGTGTGTGTGTGTGTGTGTGTGTGAACGGAGGGAGTGTGTGCGTGTGTGTGTGTCATCCACGCCACGGCCACGCAAACTGAGAGGGTTCTTTTGCCTCGCCCAGCTGAACGCCTCTCTTCCTTGCCCTCCCCATCCCCTCCCCTCTCCCCGCTACACTCTCTCCCCTCTCCCCTCTCCTCCTCCTCATCCCTTCCCTTATCTTCCCAGTCCCCTCTCCCCTCTATACCAATTCCTCCTCCTCCTTCCTCCCTTCTCTCCCCGCTACACTCTCTCCCCTCTCCCCTCTCCTCCTCCTCATCCCTTCCCTTATCTTCCCAGTCCCCTCTCCCCTCTATACCAACTCCTCCTCCTCCTTCCTCCCTTCTCTCCCCGCTACACTCTCTCCCCTCTCCCCTCTCCTCCTCCTCATCCCTTCCCTTATCTTCCCAGTCCCCTCTACCCTCAACCCACTCCTCCCCTTCCTTCTTCCCTTCTCTCCCCACTCCCCTCCCTCTCTCTCCCCTCTCTCTCTCCCTTATCACCCCACCCTCCCATCCACCCTCTATCCATTTCTCCTCCTCCCTCCCCTTGTTTTCCAGCTGTCTCCTCTCCTCCTTCTCTACTTCACAACCCTCCCTCCCTCCACCTCCTCCTCCTCCTCCTCCTCCTCCTCCTTCTCCTCCTTCATCTTCCAGCCCTCTACTCTACCCTTTCCCTTCTCTTCCTACCTCCCTCCTCTAGTCCCATCCTGACCCTCTTCTTCCCTCTCTTCATCCAGTCCCCTTTCCTCCTCTTCCTCCTCCTCCTCCTCCTCCTCCCAATTCAAGCAAAGCGATGCAATACCGACGTCGGCAGGAGTTATTTCTCGAATAGAGTTGTTCGCCACTGGAACAGCCTTCCTGCAGAAGTGGTTAGCGCAGAGACCATCAACTCCTTCAAGAAACGCATTGATCGCCACTTTGCTGCAACGGGAGTGAACTGAACGTTCCCAAGAGTAGGTACACAAGTGCTATAATCCTTCCCTGCAAGCCACTCCTGTGGCAAACGGATTGATTAAATCACTGAACGCAGGCAGCCTAGTAATGAGCCAACAGGCTCTCTGCTGCCTGCTAGTCCATGTTTCCATGTTTCCATGTTTCCTTTTGAAGCGGTGTTGGGGTTGGTGGGTGGAGGGAAAGGTCACCTGGATGTGGAGAGGTCATGTGGGATTGGTGTTGAGTGGTGTTGAGGTGGTGATTATATAGTAGTGAGGTGTCAGGGTGGTTGGTGTAGGAGTGGTGGTGATGTTGGTGGTGGTGGTGATGTTGGTGGTGATGTTGGTGGTGGTGATGATAGAGATGTGGTGAGGATGTGTGGAGGTGGAAAGGGGTGGGTGGTGAAGTGGTAATGAGATGGTGATGAGTTTGTGGTGATGTAATGAAGTGTAAGGATGGTATTGAGATGGTGTGAGGGTGGTGAAGGTGATAGTGAAATGGTATTGTTGAAGTGATGGGAAGGTGAAGATTGTAAGTTGGTGGTGATGAAGTGGTGACGAAGTGGTGACGAGGTGGTGACGAGGTGGTGATGAAGGACGTGATGTTTCTTCGGTAAAGTAAGTGTGATATTGCGGGCAGTTAGTTAGTTAGTAAGTTGGTTAGTGTGCGTGTGCATGTGTGTGTGTGTGTGTGTGAGAGAGAGAGAGAGAGAGAGAGAGAGAGAGAGAGAGAGAGAGAGAGAGAGAGAGAGAGAGAGAGAGAGAGAGAGAGAGAGAGAGAGAGAGAGAGAGAGAGAGAGAGGCAAAGATCCCTAACAACACACATAAAAGTACTCGTGTCAAGATTCAACTTCAGATTAAATTTAAGACTAATTCACATACGAGCGAAAAATAGATAAGAAAAGACACGAGGGCAAGAACAGCCACAAAGAAAATAAATATCTAGGAACCCCCAAAAAGATGACGTTAATGAAATAAGTGACTGCCATTGATTTTGCTGACCTACTGAAAAAAACTGATTAATACACAAACAAACTATACGAGTGGAGCTTTTAGAGACCGAGAGGCATAGGACAACGCTCATTAGGCCTATATACGACTCAAATTAAGCCCATATTCACAAACAATTCGAGGCTTACACATACACATTGAATAAGGCTTTGATAGAGGTGGTAGGTATTTCCATGGGTAGTTAATACACAAATAAACTATACGAGTGTAGCTTTCAGAGAGCGAGAGGCATAGGATAACGCTCATTAGGCCTATATACGATTCAAATTAAGCCCACATTCACAAACAATTCGAGGCTTACACACCCACATTGAATAAGGTTTTGATAGGGGTGGTAGGTATTTCCATGGGTAGTTAATACACAAATAAACTATACGAGTGGAGCTTTTAGAGACCGAGAGGCATAGGACAACGCTCATTAGGCCTATATACGACTCAAATTAAGCCCATATTCACAAACAATTCGAGGCTTACACACCCACATTGAATAAGGCTTTGATAGGGGTGGTGGGTATTTCCATGGGTAGTTCTGTGAGCCTCGTGATAGCTTGACAAGGGTTCTTCGCAGCGTTACCGAATTATCGTACTTAGCCACACAGAACATTATATTTTCCGGTTTCTGACTCGCAGCTATCGCAAACAAACACCAGTAAGTAACGCTTTTAACGAGAACTTTAACTGGAATCTCGTTATCTGTGTGGGTAGGAGAGTTTTGGGCCCTGGAAGAGAGTGCGATGTTTTGGGTACGATAATATGGTAACGCTACTTCTATGCCGTGAACGTGAAAAACACTCATAGGAACGCGATTAATCTCCTCTGTGACACTTGGAGATATCTGTTTTGAGAGTAGAAAGTGTGTGTGAATTCGGGTCTAGTGCGTCTAACCAGAGTCGCTAGATTATCGTACTCAGAGCATGTATCGTATTTACCGGTTTCTAACAATTATTATTGCCAAGAAAGAGATATAATTAACCATCTTAACGATAACTATATATGAAGCCTGTTATTGATGCCCAGGAGACAGGTTTTGCGTCGGAAAGCGGTAAATATAAGAGGCTGAGGAGGAGGATCTGGCACCGCTGCGTCTAACCAGAAACACGGTGGTAAGAACTGGAGGCTTAAGAGAGGCAGTTATCAGAGGTTGGCAAGACTGTTCAGTGTTGCGATAGCGTACATGACGGGCCTGACCACGCAACGTAATGACCAAAGAAGTGATATATTTTGTAACTGGACGCAAGGAGGAATATTCATACGTGGATACGAATATGGAGGAGTCTGATGCGAAGCAGAGAATTGCAAGGAAAATTAGATATGCATACGAGGGTTGCAATAACGTAGTGATAGCCCTAAAAAAAAAAAAAAAAAAAAAAAATCTGACGTTCTACAATGCAAATGAATACAGTGAAGAAACGAAGTGACGGTGATGATTATTAAAGAAGATGAGCAAACGGAATATTGCAAGGAAAGTGAGATATATATGAGACGCTAGCAATAACAGTGACGCTATTAACTCGGACGCTATTAACAGTGCAGACTCAGACGATCAAGGAAACACAGACAGTCTCGAATATTAAGGAAGTAGAAGACGGAATTATAATTAAAGTGAGATAGATAGGAGACGCTACCAATAACAGTGACGCTATTAACTCGGACGCTATTAACAGTGCAGACTCAGATGATCAAGGAAACACAGACAGTCTCGAATATTAAGGAAGTAGAAGACGGAATTATAAGGAAAGTGAGATAGATAGGAGACGCTAGCAATAACAAAGATAGATAAAAACTCGGACGCTATTAACAGTGCAGACTCAGACGATCAAGGAAACACAGACAGTCTCGAACAGTAAGGAAGTAGAAGACGGAATTATAAGGAAAGTGAGATAGATAGGAGACGCTAGCAATAACAGTGACGCTATTAACTCGGACGCTATTAACAGTGCAGACTCAGACGATCAAGGAAACACAGACAGTCCCGAATATTAAGGAAGTAGAAGACGGAATTATAAGGAAAGTGAGATAGATAGGAGACGCTAGCAATAACAGTGATAGATAAAAACTCGGACGCTATTAACAGTGCAGACTCAGATAATCAAGGAAACACAGACAGTCCCGAATATTAAGGAAGTAGAAGACGGAATTATAAGGAAAGTGAGATAGATAGGAGACGCTAGCAATAACAGTGACGCTATTAACTCGGACGCTATTAACAGTGCAGACTCAGACGATCACGGAAACACACAGTCCCGAATATTAAGGAAGTAGAAGACGGAATTATAAGGAAAGTGAGATAGATATGAGAAGCTACCAATAACAGTGATAGATAAAAGCTCACACGCTATAATATATTGTAACTATTATAGGAGCAGCGAAGACTCAGACGATCAAGGAAACACAGACAGTCTCGAATATTAAGGAAGTAGAAGACGGAATTATAAGGAAAGTGAGATAGATAGAAGCTAGCAATAACAGTGATAGATAAAAACTCGCACGCTATAATATATTGTAACTATTATAGGAACAGCGAAGACTCAGATGATCAAGGAAACACAGACAGTCCCGAATATTAAGGAAGTGGAAGACGAAAATATAAGGAAAGTGAGATAGATAGAAGGTATTTGAAACAATGTAGCGACCCCCCCAAAAATAAGACTTGGCCAAAAATAAGACTTGGAGACTAATATTGTACTGGGCGCTTTGAAGATATCTCAGAAACTTGAATATTAAGGAAGCAGATTATAAACAGAACATGACAAGGAAACTGAGGTAGAGGTAAGACTTTCAATAACATAATAGCTAACCCAAAATATGAACTCGGACGCTGCATATTGTAACTGGACACTGTGAAGAAACTCGAGACAATCGTGATTATTAAAGAAGCGTATTAGAGAACAGAATATGACAAGGATGATGAGATATAAAACGCTTGCAATAACTTAGTGACCCCCCCAAAAAAATGAGAACTCGGACGCTAATATCGCAATTGGGCGCTGTGCAGAAACTCGAGACAATCATGATTATTAAAGAAGCGTATTAGAGAACAGAATATGACAAGGATGATGAGATAGATAGACGCTTGCAATAACATAACGACCCCCCCCAAAAAAATGAGAACTCGGACGCTAATATTGTAACTGAGCGCTGTGCAGAAACTCGAGACAATCATGATTATCAAAGAAGCGTATTAGAGAACAGAATATGACAAGGATGATGAGATAGATAGACGCTTGCAATAACATAACGACCCCCCAAAAAAATGAGAACTCGGGCGCAAATATTATAACTGGGCACTGTGCAGAAACTCGAGACAATCATGAATATTGAGGAAGCGGATAAGATTACAAAACACGGCAAGGAAAATGAGATGGATAAGAAGATTGCAATAATGTCGTGATCCTAAGAACAGAAGAAGCTCGGACGTTATGTTATGTAGATGAATTCGGCGAAGAAAACAGAATATGACAAGGAAAGCGGGGATAGATAAGTAAGCTGCAATGATGTCGTGACCCAGAAATAGGAAACTCCGACGCTGTATTCTGCAACGCGGTGGTGATGACTCAAGAAGCAATCATGTATATTGAGGAAGTGGACGAGAAAACAGAATATGACAGGGAAAATAAGTTTGAGATAAGAACGCTTGAAATAATGCAGATAAAAGAACATAAGAACATAGAACGTAAGAAGTCTGCAAGAGGCCGGTTGGTCTATACAATTTAGCTCCTGGAAGCCTAACCCAACCTAACCTCACTATCCATGAATTTATCCAGCCTCTTCTTGAATGTATCTATGGTATTGGCACCCACAACATGACTGCCAAGCCTTTTCTACTCATTCACCACTCAGACGTTGTCATTTGCCACTGGATCCGATGAAGGCGACTCAGAAATGAACCTAAATATCAAGGAAGCGGATGAAAGAGCAAAACATGACTGAGAAAATGAGTTTGAGATGAGACGCTTGAAATAATGCAGATATCAAAACGGGAAGACTCAGACGTTGTAATTTGCCACTGGACGCATGCAACGAAGACGACTCAGAAACGATCCTAAATATTGAGGAAGCGGAGGAGAGAGCAAAACATGACTGAGAAAATGAGTTTGAGATGAGACGCTTGAAATAATGCAGATATCAAAACGGGAAGACTCAGACGTTGTAATTTGCCACTGGACGCATGCAACGAAGACGACTCAGAAACGATCCTAAATATTGAGGAAGCGGAGGAGAGAGCAAAACATGACTGAGAAAGTGAATTTGAGATAAGAGGCTTGCAATAATAGAGTGACCAAAACGGGGAGACTCAGACGTTGTATTTTCTAACTGGAGGCGAAATAGAAGAATACTGAGGAAGCGGAAGACACAGAATGGCAAAGAAAATAAGACCCACAGAAAAAAGAAGGAACAGCCAGGAAAATATGACCCACGGAAGAAAAAAAAACACAATAGCAAGGAAAATATAACCCACAGAAAAAAAAGAACCAAAACAGTAAGGAAAATAAGACCCAAAGACAGAATAGCAAGGAAAATTAGACCCACGGAATAAAAAAAGACCCGGAATAGCAAGGAAAATAGGGCCCACGCTAACGCAATGATCTAAAAGGAGACTAAGGGGACGCTACACTTTAAGGGGGAGAATCAAGGCACATCAGAATAATATAAATTTGGTCAGTCTCTTTTGGGCATCTCCTTACCTTCGCTCTTTTTCTTAGACGGTGGAGCGTGTCATGGGGTAGGAGGAGGGGACTCAAAGAAAGGGATGAATATTGAGGCTTTGGAATGGCAACAGAGTGACGATGAAAGTAAGATGGATATATAAACAAAAGAAAACAACTTACAAGGACCCAAAAAAGAGCGACTTGTTAAATTTATTGCTGGACGCGAAGAATACGAGAATCTACCCTGTCAGAAAAGGATGAATATTGAGGGTTTAGAATAGCAACAGAGTGACGATGAAAGTAAGATGGATATATGAACCAAAAAAATAACTTATAAGGACCAAAAAAAGAGCGACTTGTTAAATTTGTTGCTGGACGCGAAGAAGCATACGAGAATCTATCCTGTCAACCTCATGAATATCTAGGAACCCCCCCCAAAAAGATGACGTTGATGAAATAAGTGACTGCCATCGATTTTTTTGACCTACTGAAAAAACTGATTAATACAAAAACATAAGTGACTCCCATTGATTTTTTGACTTACTAAAAAAAAACTGATTAATACAAAAACGTAAGTGACTTCCATTGATTTTTTGACTTACTGAAAAAAAAACTGATTAATACAAAAACATAAGTGACTGCCTTGATTTTTTTGACTTACTGAAAAAAAAACTGAGTAATACAAAAACAAACTATACGAGTGGAGGTTTCAGAGAGGAAGAGGTATAGGACAACGCTCAGTATATACCTCACCCACAGCCTGACCCAACCAGACAGCCTTCCTGCGTCTGTATTTCCTCCTGCCACCGACTCGCACGCATGGAAAGTTAGGAACACTGGATCCTCCTGACGAAGAGTTGGAGCTCGCCCGGGATTGAAATTTGAGTCTCGATAGATTGCCACTTTAGCTACGCTGCCACTGTTTCACCGCTTTCAGAACTAGGGCACAGTTTCACCCGTGGCTAGACTGCTTATCAATCTGTCAATATTCTTTATACAGCAATGGCATAAGCAGTTCAGGGGCAATAAAAAAACAGGAAACAAAGAAGCATGCTAATCACTGTTCCTGCAAAATGTAGTTAGTACGCGGAAAAGAGAGGTCAATTTCGGAAAGGAGAGGTCAGTTTTGGAGAGGAGAGGTCAGTTTTGGAGAGGAGAAGTCAATTTTGGAGAGGAGAGGTCAGTTTTGGAGAGAAGTCAATTTTGGAGAGGAGAAGTCAATTTTGGAGAGGAGAAGTCAATTTTGGAGAGTAGAGGTCAATTTCGGGTTAATATAAATGCTACAATTGAACACTGAATACCGAATAGCAAGAAGAAAATGAGATATAGTAACAACGACCCAAAGAAGACGTAATATTTCAAGAGGGGAACTGTCAAAGCTCCACGATATCAACTTAATCAATGTGTATCTGTATGCAGGCGCGGACATATTTATGCGCCTGTTTTGCCCTTGACCCGCCTGCTTTACATAATATGACAACAACAACAACAACAACAATAACAACAACAACTGGAAGAGATGCATTATACTGATGGAGAGTGGCGAATATTGAATAAGCACAAGAGGATGTATGATAAAGACGGAAAGAGTGAGATATATGTAGAAAGGCGGAGAACTATTGAAGAGATGAATATATACTGAATAAGCAAAAGAGGAAATATAAAGAAGAAAAGTGAGATATAGATTTAGAAAGGAGAATTATAAAAGTGGCGAATACTGAATAAGCAAAAGAGAAAATATTATAAAAAAGGAAAGTGAGATAGAGATGTCGAAAGCCTGCAGGAACGTAATAACTGGAGACGAGACGAGAGAGACGTGATGTTTCAAGAGGGGAGAATCAAGACGACCCCGACAGTGTGTATTTGGGGCCTTGCTCTGCCCTGTATATGAAGCAGCGTGTTGGGAAAAGAGTCAGGGAAGGAACACTGTGTAGAAAGGCGGATGAAGCAGATATGTAATTCCTGCAGTCACCAAACCTAACCCCAAAATAGACTATGAGGGCATTTTCTATTATGAATCACGTCGCGGCGCAGAACGTATAAGAATGCATGCAAACTGACTATTTAAGAATGGGAAAGGAAGAAAAAATCGAACACGGAAAATAATGTAAATATAAAAGTAACTGGAATAGCGCAACAAAAGCCAGTAGGAAGAGGTTTCATTTTGTGACTGGGAGACGGGAGGAATACTTAGAGAAAAAAACAATGGCTACATCACCTGCGTAAGAGAACAGAGTATATCGAGGAAAATGAGATAAAGACAACAAGTAGTAACAAAAATAGAAGGATGTTAAGAAGACGTACCTAGTATTTTGTACCAAGACACATAATACTCATAGAAAGTGATACACATTAAGGAGTCGGATAAAAAGACGTACCTAATATTTTGTACCAAGACACATAATACTCATAGAAAGTGATACACATTAAGGAGTCGGATAAAAAGACGTACCTAATATTTTGTACCAAGACACATAATACTCATAGAAAGTGATACACATTAAGGAGTCGGAAAAAAAGACGTACCTAGCATTTTGTACCAAGACACATAATACTCATAGAAAGTGATACACATTAAGGAGTCGGAAAAAAAGACGTACCTAGCATTTTGTACCAAGACACATAATACTCATAGAAAGTGATACACATTAAGGAGTCGGATAAAAAGACGTACCTAGTATTTTGTACCAAGACACATAATAGTCATAGCAAGTTATACACATTAAGGAGTCGGATAAAAAAAAGAGGATAAGCAAAGAAAATGGGATACGAGAATAATGTAGTTAGTTTTCTCTGCTATAAACGTAAGCACAGACTATTTTAACATATTCTAATCGATTAGAAGCGGGACAAACATGGATAATACTCATAGAAACTGATACACATTAACCCAGTAGCTGCGTGGATCATGTTTCTTAATGGTCCCTCTAAGCGAGAAAAATGAGAAAAAATCACCCCTCACACAAACCATTTCATAATATATATCAAAGCATTTGTGATCAGTTTGTGCATCATCTATTTTGGGGGGTTTATATCATGTCAAAAATTTGGCCCGTCGCTGCTACACGGTAAAGCCACAAATTTGGCCCGTCGCTGCTACCGGGTTAAGGAGTCGTATAAAAAAAAAAGAGGATAAGCAAGGAAAATGAGATACAGGAATAACCATAACGTTTTCTCTGATATAAACGTAAGCACCGACTATTTTAACATATTATATCCGATTAGAGGCAAAACAAACACGGATGATACATATAAAAACTGATACATATGGAGAAGTCGGTTAAAAAATAAAATAACACAAGAAAAACGAGATACGGGTATGAGCAAAGCGTTCTCTCTGCAATAAAAAAAAAAAAAAATAGCGCGCCCTTTTTCTGTGTTATAAGCGATTAGACACGAAAGAAACACAGATAACACACATATAGATAGATACAAATTGTGGACTCGCATAAGATAACAAGGAAAATACGATACACGAATGAACATGTTTTCGTCGCAATAAACGTAAATAGCGACTTCCTTCTGTACCAAACCGAGTAAAGGCGCAACAAACAAGCTATTATGGTTATTTTTTCTTCCGTGGGTCATATTTTCCTTGCTATTCTTTCCTTTTTTCTTCCGTGGGTAATATTTTCCTTGCTATTCTTTCCTTTTTTCTTCCGTGGGTCATATTTTCCTTTTTTCTTCCGTGAGTAATATTTTCCTTGCTATTCTTTCCTTTTTTCTTCCGTGGGTAATATTTTCCTTGCTATTCTTTCCTTTTTTCTTCCGTGGGTCATATTTTCCTTTTTTCTTCCGTGAGTAATATTTTCCTTGCTATTCTTTCCTTTTTTCTTCCGTGGGTAATATTTTCCTTGCTATTCTTTCCTTTTTTCTTCCGTGGGTAATACTTTCCTTGCTATTCTTTCATTTTTCTTCCGTGGGTCATATTTTCCTTGCTATTCTTTCCTTTTTTCTTCCGTGGGTCATATTTTCCTTGATATTCTTTCCTTTTTTCTTCCGTGGGTAATATTTTCCTTGCTATTCTTTAATTTTTTCTTCCGTGGGTAATATTTTCCTTGCTATTCTTTCCTTTTTTTTTCCGTGGGTCATATTTTCCTTGCTATTCTTTCCTTTTTTCTTCCGTGGGTCATATTTTCCTTGCTATTCTTTCCTTTTTTCTTCCGTGGGTCATATTTTCCTTGCTATTCTTTCCTTTTTTCTTCCGTGGGTCATATTTTCCTTGCTATTCTTTCCTTTTTTCTTCCGTGGGTAATATTTTCCTTGCTATTCTTTCCTTTTTCTTCCGTGGGTCATATTTTCCTCAGACGAAGAATAAAGATGATACAAGAAAAATGGGACACGGAAATAAGGAAAACGTTCTCTGGAATAAACGTTTACGCGACTTTTCCCGCATTATAACCCGTTAGTGAGGCGGAGCACACACGGATACGGATGAAGCTGAATTGCCATCACGCCGCGGATGTTTGAGGCCGCGACGCTAATGACTCAGATGCCCCTCTAATGGTGTCGGTAAGGAGGAAGAGCAAAGAGGAGGAGGAGGGGGATAAGAGGAGGGTAGTCAGCTGAGAGAGGCGGCAGGATGAATAGATGAATGAGATGATAAATTGGTGGATGAATGAATAAACTTGATGTATAAGTAAACAGGTAAATAAATAAGTTAATGAGTAGTGAATAAGATGACGTGGAAAAAAAAACTTGTTAGAAAATGATTATAAGTAAACATGAACATTAGTATACAGTTAAACCCCCCCCCCCCACACACACACACACATACAAACACATTCACTCTCACTCTCTCTCTCTCTCTCTCTCTCTCTCTCTCTCTCTCTCTCTCTCTCTCTCTCTCTCTCTCTCTCTCTCTCTCTCTCTAACTCAATTCAGGACACGGGAGGTAAAAATGAAAATATATATAAAGAAAAAGGAAGGAAAGTGAACACATTCACTCTCTCTCTCTCTCTCTCTCTCTCTCTCTCACACACACACTCAATTCAGGACACGGGAGATAAAAAGGAAAATATAAATAATGAAAAACAAAAGAAAGTAGGCACGAGGAAGTCAGTGGGCGGCAATTTCTTTACAATAAAAAAAACTGTACAAGGACACGAGCTGAATGGTTGATTGATGGCGAGGTTACAAGGCGGCGCGATGACTCTGAGGCGACACAAGGAACTGGTTATGGCCACTGAGAGTATTGACAAACATATATACGGATAGGAACACAGACCGACGGAGAGACATATGCAGACAGAGGGAGACATACGGACAGATGAAGACACAGATAAACAAATAATCAAGCAGAAAAACAGACAGACACATAGATGAGCGGAAAGTTAGGTAAACAGAGGATGCGTACAGGTAAACAGACAGGTAGACAAAGAGACATATGCAGACAGAGGGAGACATACGGACAGATGAAGACACAAATAAACAAATAAACAAGCAGAAAAACAGACAGACACGTAGATGAGCGGAAAGTCAGATATATAAACAGAGGATGTGTACAAGTAGACAGACAGGTAGACAAACAGACATGCAGGCATTCAGACACTCAGAAAGACACAACAAACAGAAAAAATAGACATAACTCATTACAGAGATTATAATAGACAGACAGACAGACGGAAATCAATATATACACAGACAGACAGAACACGAAACAGACAAAAAGGCAGAGAGACAGAGAGAGAAACAGACAGATAAAAACACATTCAGAAATACTAGACAAACAGACGGACGGATAGACTAGAAATACAGACATAGAAATAAAACATCGGACAAACAAACAAACAAACAGAGAGACAGGCAGACATACACATACCTACACACGCACTCACAAACATACACAAACATCAGGCAACAAAGAAAAAAAAAACACCCACTTAACGAGAGACGCAAGCAGAATAGAAAA
>NC_066560.1:11286633-11306633 GCF_024679095.1 Eriocheir sinensis
AGAGAGAGAGAGAGAGAGAGAGAGAGTAGAATTATGTATACCTTCGTTTTCTTTCTCTTTCTTCCTCTTCTTCCCCTTTTCTTTAATTCATCAGCTTTTTATTCTCCTTTCTTCTTCTCCTCTTCCTCCACTACAACCACCAGCGCCTCCTCCTCCTCCTCCTCCTCCTCCACCAGTATCTCCCCTTCACTAACAGTTTTCTCCCTTTAATTCCATTCCCTTCCCTCCCTCCTCCTCTCTCCCTCCCTCCCTCTTCTCCCTCCTTTCCTCCCTCTTTCCTCTCAGGGCGATGTTAAGGTAATGTCATCCCTTCTTGCTATACATGAGATAAGGTTCGTAGATGAGGAGGAGGAAACATGGAAACATGGAAACGCAGGCAACAGAAAGCCTATTGGCTCATTACGAGGTTGCCCGCTTTGGTGATTTAATCTGCTCGACAGCCTGGGGCCTGGGGAGCAGATGAAAGCGCCTCGATATTGAGGAGCAGATGAAAGCAACTCAATATTCAGTTTACTCCCGACGCAGCGAAGTGACGGTCGATTCTATATTTGAAGGAGTTGATAGTATTCGCATTTACTACTTCTGAAGGAAGATTGTTCCAGTGACGGATGACTCGGTTTGAAAAGAAACTCCTTCCGATGTCTGTGTTACATCGACTAGACTGAATGGGTAAACCGTTATTTCTAGTTCTTAGGTTGGTTTGCAATTCAAAGAAATTGGAGTAATCGACGTTATTGAATTTTTAGATACTTGAAGACTTGAATCATATCTCCTCGTAGGCGTCTTTTCTCCAATGTAAAGAGATTGAGTCGCTTGAGTCGTTCCTCGTACGGTTGAGCCCTTAAGGTTGGTATCATTTTCGTGGCGCGTCGTTGAATCCTTTCCAGTAAATCAATGTCCTTTCTGTAATTAGGAGACCAGAACTGTACTGCATACTCGAGGTGCGGTCTTACCATGGAATTATACAAGGATAGCATCACGTCTGGCGTTTTACACTCGAAGTTCCTCGCTATGAACCCGAGCATAGTGTTGGCTTTGTTGTATGCTTTTTTACAGTGATTCGCGTGTTTCAGGTCACTGCTGATAGTGACTCACAGATCCTTTTCCTCCTGCATCTCTTGCAGAGGTCTCCCATTCATGATGTATGTGTGTTTACTATATCTGGACCCAATGTGCATGACTTTGCATTTGTCAACATTAAAGGACATTTGCCATTTTTCCTACCATTCGATAATGTGATTGAGGTCTTTCTGAATGATTTCGCAGTCGGTCTTTGTGAGGGCCTTTCCCCCCACCTTAGTGTCATCAGCAAATTTCGATATTGTGGATTTCAGTCCTGATTCGAGGTCGTTGATATATATGATGAAGAGAATGGGTCCCAGCACTGACCCTTGAGGCACTCCACTAGTGACTGGAAGCCAATCGGAAGGCTGTCCGTTGAGTAGTACTCGTTGTTTTCTGTCGGTGAGCCAATCTCTTATCCACGCGATCAGATTGGCTCCAATGCCCGCCGAGTGCAGTTTTTAAGGAGTCGCTCGTGCGGTACCTTGTCGAAGGCTTTCTGAAAGTCCAGGTATATAACATCACTGGGGATGTGGGCATCCCAGTTCTTATATATACCTTGGAAGAAGTCTAATAGATTCGTTAGGCAGGAGCGCTTGTTTCTGAAGCCATGCTGGGTGTCGGAGATTACATTATTGTCTTCTAGAAACTTAACAAGTTTGTCTCTAATAATCTTTTCGAGTATTTTTCCTGCCACTGATGTCAAACTTATGGGCCTGTAGTTTAATGCAACGCTTTTGTCTCCTTTTTTGAAAATTGGTGTTACGTTCGCCATCTTCCAGTCTTGCGGGACCTTTTTCAATTGAACAGACTGGTTGAATATGTTAGTGAGTGGCTGAAGTATTTGTTGTTTAAGCTCTTTTAATAACCGCGGGGACAAACCGTCAGGTCCTGTTGACTTGTTCGTGTCGAGTTTATCCAAATACTCTTTCACTTCTTGGTCGCATATTGAGTCAATTTTCAGGGGCGTGATTCCCCTCGGCGGGTCAGGGTTCTCGGGCATGGTGTCGATGTTCTCGACTGTGAATACGGATGCGAAGTTACTGTTGAGGATTCTGGCCATCTGTTTACTGTCCTGAGTTGCAGCTCCAGTCTCGTCTGTCAGGGGACCAATATTGGATTTTACTTTCTTTTTCGATCTGATGTATGTGAAGAATTTTTTTGAGTTTGTCTTGATGTCACGCGCTATTTGTTTTTTCGTAGTTGCGTTTACTACTCCGAATAAGGGTGCGACAAGCTCTGAGGCTGTTGTGGTACTGAGTACGGGCTTCGGCCGTGTCATTCTCTTTCATTAGGTTATAATTCCTTTTTTTTAAGTTTACCGCCCTTTTTATTTCTCTGGTCATCCACGGTGGATCTACGGCACCATTTACTCGCCTGGGTTTCGTCGGCACTGTAGCCTTTTCTACTCCCAAAAGCTTATCTTTGAAGTTGTTCCACACGTTGTCGATTGTATTGTCGGTTAGGTGAAGTTGGTCCCAGGTCGCGGAGGGAAGCAGCTCACGGGCTAGGTTGAAATTTGCTTTTTTGTAGTCTGGTATCACTGACGGATTGTCTACGAGTTTGTGACTTATGTTGACATTGAAACGGATTAAGTGGTGATCGCAACCGTTAATTTTTTCACCAACTTCACAGTCGCGAATGAGGTCTGGATCGCTTACTAATACCAGATCCAGCAGATTGTTTTCTCTTGTTGGTTGAGTTACAACTTGAGTGAGGAACGAATCCTCCACCATTTCTATAAGCCTGTTACCCTCTTGATCTCCAGTCAATTGTCCCCAGTCAATGTTAGGGCAATTAAAGTCCCCAATTATTATTGCTTGTTTACTTTGTGTTAAAGAGTGAAGCTCTTCGTACAGGGCAGTGTCATCGGCTGCCTGTTGTTTTGGAGGCCTGTATACGGTCGCAAGTGTTAGTTTCTTATTATTCGCAGTTATTTCCACATAGACGGAGTCGTAATTCTCTGCGTCCTGTTTGTCTATTTTTATGGCAGGAAGCGTACTTTTTACGTTGCAAATTACTCCTCCTCCTTTCTTGTGCATTCGATTTTTTTGGAAGCTTTCGTACCCGGGAAATGACAGTTCAGATACTAGATGTGCAGAGTTGGCCCAAGTCTCTGTGATGGCTACCACATCTGGTTTCTCAGTTGCAATATACGCCCTAATTTCGTCCTTTTAGGTTAATAGACTGCGTGCATTTGTGTACAAAATGGAAATGAGAATACTTGTTTGGCCGTCGTGTTGAATGAGTTCGCTTGTCGGAGGCGTCGTTGGTTACACAGTTTCTTGCAAGCCGCATCGACGCTACGGTTCGGTTGATCAAGGGTTGCCTTTGCCTTGCCCTCGCCTCCAGTTTTTTGAATAGCTTTTCGAGAAGCTTTCAACTGCATCGTTCAGGAGCCTTCCTAGCCGCGCCGAACCAACCTCGTTCAAGTGGAGTCCGTCCTCCCAAAACAAATCTGGGCGCTGGTTGAAGTGATGCCATGCGTTCGTGAACCCTACGCCTTCATCGTTACATAACTGCTTTAGACTAGTGTTGACGCCGTACGCTTTACTGTTGTTGTATCCGGCGAACGTATTGACTCTCGGTAGAATTCCAGAGACGATGATGTGAGGGGACTTGGTCTTGTATTTCCGAATGACTTGACGGTATTTTGCTAACAGGTCCTGAATTTGAGTTGACTGAAGGTCGTTGGTTCCCGCATGGATCAGATACACTGTGTCGTCCTTCGCATTTACTGAAACTGCATCGACAGCTGATTCAATATCGTCCAGTTTGGCTCGGGGATACAGAAACGCTGCCGTGTCAACGTATTCCGACCACAAAACTCCGTAAGTTGGCCTCTCACCACACTGTCTCCAACTAAATTGACTCTAGTAGTTAGTTTGCCCATACCAGGAAACAGCGTCTGGTTCGTACAAGTGACAGCTGGTAGAATGGTCTTGTGATTTCTTCTGGAAGGGCGCGAGGTACAAGCGGGAGCGCGGGCTAAGGTGGGTTTGGAAGTGGTGGTGGTGTTAGTAGTGGGTGGCTGGGAAAGGGTGGAGGGTGAGGTGTGGATGGAGGGAGATGTGGTATCAGAAGTGGAGGAGGAGGCGGAGGTTGAGTTCGTGTTGGAGGTGGAAGTGGAGGATGGAGTGGTGATGAGGATAGGGAGGAGTCAAGGGTGTTGGAGGGAGAGGAAGGAGAGCGGAGAAAGGAGTGGTACTGTGGATGGAGGTGGATGGGGTAGGAAGGAGGTGGATGGAGTAGAAGGAATGGTAAGGGTGGCGGCGGGATCAGGCGTTGCAGAGGAGTGGGGTGGTTGAGGCGAGGCAGAGGAGATCGTGTTGGAGGTGGAAGGGAAGATGGAGTGGTGATGAGGATAGGGAGGAGTCAAGGGTGGTGGAGGAGAAGAGGGAGTGGGAGTGGATGAGGTAGCAAGGGAGGTGGATGGGGCGGAAGGAATATTAAGGATGGAGGCGGGTTCAGGCGAGGCAGAGGAGGAGGAGGAGGTATGTAATTGGGTCAGAACGTCAGAATATGAGTTTGAGGAGGAGGAAGCTGGAGTAGGAAGGGCGGGGAAAGAAGAAGAAGAAGAAGAAGAATGAGGGGTAGGGAGTTGAGGGAAGGCCATCATGGTGTCCCAGATCAACGCATTGGAGCGTTGTAGTTCCTCGTTGGTTTTTTGTAGTGCCTGAATACGTAAGTCTAAGACACAGTACCTACACATCGAGTCGCTGGCTTGGTAATGAATCGCAGCATATTTCTTTGAACAATTACAGCAATTGAGATAGTTGGACGGCATGATTACTTCTTTTTATTTACTGTTGCAAGACGATATAATTGTGTGTTTTACAGTTAAGATGAATTTTGTATCCGCGTGGACTAAGGTGAACACCTGGAGGGAGGCGGCTTTAAATCGGTCGAGTCACGCGGGAGAGTTTGAGGTGTGGCGTCTATGAGGGCCCGCACGTGTTTTCCCTCCGGGATTAAAATTCTCTGGGGGATTAAACTTTTCCTCCTTTTCAAAACAGGTGTGCTGGTATACGGGTCAAGCTTTGTACTTCTACGTTAGTGACAGATTTTCTACGTTAGTTAGACACAAGAAGCTCACTGTCTTTCACTGGGTGCTGTGTTAGGTCGTGCAGTTGTAATCCTACTGGGGAAAGACAGGAAACACAAAAAAAGTCGATATATAACTTAACCGCTCAGCTCAGCAGGGAAGTCCTCTCACTGTAAGGTAATCCTCGCAACACTTCAAACACTAGTTAGACGCGTCACAGCACTGAGTTAGACGTTAATTAATTAAGTTGAGTGGTGCTAAATCAGAAAAGTAAACAAGCACAGTTAGTCGTTCGATTTCTGAGAAGGCGTACGGGCCTATTTAAGTAACGGTTAATTAAAAACGTGGATGAACGGATTTCAAAAGTTGTGACGTTAAAATGTAACACACGGAGTCGATTCACACACAAAATAACAAGTGTCGTTTCACCAGACGAGGTGAAAAGCAAGGTTAAGGTTTGATGCCGCAGCAGCAGCAAGGTCAACGTCTGTCCCTTTGAGGAGGTCAGGCGAGACTGAGGAGGTAAAGGAGGAGGAGGAGGAGGAGGAGGAGGAAATGAAAGAGGAGGAGGAGGACGGATAAGATTGTAAAAAGTGTTATGAAGAAAAAAGAAAAAGAAGAAGAAGAAGAAGAAGAAGAAAGACAATCAAAGAATACAAAATTAAAAGAGGGGAAAGATGACGAGGTAGATGGAAGGACCAGGAGGAGGAGGAGGAGGAGGAAGACGAGGAGGAAGAGGTGTCCAATCAAGGAGACACCAGGAGACGTTGATTACTGCCCCAGGTAAAGAGGAGGAGGAGGAGGAGGAGGAGGAGGAAATAGATCAGAGTAAGAAGCCCCAGGAGAAGGTGGGAAGGAAACAAAGGAAGAGAAGATAATGGAAAGTAAAAAGGAATAAAGAGAAGGAGAGGAAAACAAAGGAAAAGATGAAAGAATAAAGGAAGGAAAAGAAGAAGGAGATAGGAAAAGAAAGTAAAGGAGAAGGAAAGGAAAGGAAAGGAGGGAAAGGAAGGAGAGGAATGGAAATGAGAAGGAAAAGAAAGGAAAGGGAAGGAAAGAGAAGGAAAGGAAACGAAGGAAAAGAGGAAAATAAATAAAGGGAAAGGAGGGGAAGGAAAGGGAAGGAAAGGAAAGGAAAATGAAAGGAAAAGGAAGGAAAGAGGAGGAAAGGAAACAGAAAAATATGGAATAACGGAAGAGAAAGAAGAAAACAATAAAACAAAAGATGCAGAGAGAGAGAGAGAGAGATTCCAGAACAAAGGGAGAGGACAATGTTGAGATTCTCTCTCTCTCTCTCTCCTTCTAAAGAGAGGACGAATGAAATCGATCGAGACGAAGAATTTGGATACAAGATTCTCTCTCTCTCTCTCTCTCTCTCTCTCTCTCTCTCTCTCTCTCTCTCTCTCTCTCTCTCTCTCTCTCTCCTCCCTTCCTTTCTCTCTCTCCTTTCTCTTCCTTCTCTCTCCTTCTCTCTCTCTCTTCTCTTCTCTTCACCTCTCTCTCTCTCTCTCTCTCTCTCTCTCTCTCTCTCTCTCTCTCTCTCTCACTTCCGCTCAGACACTCATCAGGGGCGTGACGAATGGAAGGAGGCTTAGGTCTTCCTCCTCCTCCTCTTCCTCTTCCTCCTCCTCCTCCTCCTCCTCTTCCTCCTCCTCTTTAAACATTAGATCCTGCTCCACTTTTTCTTGTTTCCTCCTTTTGTCTGTCCTCCTCCTCCTCCTCCTCTTCCTCCTCCTCATTTTTCCTTTTCTTTTTTCCTCTTCTTGTTGTTCCTCCTCCTCCTCCTCCTCCTCCTCTTCCTCCCATCATGTTTTCAGGTTTGTTCTTTCACCTCTGATGCCTTCCTCCTCCTCCTCCTCCTCCTCCTCCTCTTCCTCTTCCCGGCATATCAACATCCATCTTGTCAAATATTTCTCGTGCGTTGTAGGTTAAAAGGAGAGTCTGATGGAGAGGCACACGAAAGAAGGAAGGAAGGAAGGAAGGAGGGAAGGGAGGAAGGAAGGAAGGTATGCAAGAAAGAAAAGATGAATGAATGAAGAAAGGAAAGATGAAACAGACAGATAGGGAAGGAAGGAAGGAAGGAAGGAACGATGGAAGGAAGGAAGGAAGGAAGATGTGCAAGAAAGGAAAAAAAATGAATGGATGAATTGAAGGGAAAGGAAAGAAAAAAGAAAAAAGGAAAAAGAAAAAGACAGAAAGAAAAAAGAAAGAATAGAAGGATAGATGGAACAGTTGAATGAATTAATGTATAAAAGAAGGAAGAAAAAGAGGAAAGAATAATTAAAGGAATGCAGGAAGGAAGAAAGAAGGAAGGAAGGAAAGAACGAGGGAAGGAAGGAAGAGAGAGAGGGGGAGAAGAAGAGAGAACGAAAGAGGGAGGAAAGGAAGTAAATAATGAATGCATGAAAGAAATGAAGGAAGAATGAAGGAAAAAACGGAATGAAGGAAAGAAAACAACGAAAGAGAAATAATAAAAAAAGAAGAGGGAAACAGGAGCAATAAACAATGATGAAGGGAGAAGGAAGGAAGGAAAGAAGGAAGGAAGGAAGGAAGAAAGAGAGAGGGAGAGGAAGATAGATTGTGTAAGGGAGGAACGATAGATACACACCTCTTACCGTTCCTCTTCCTCTTCCTCTTCTTTCCAATATATCTTCCTTCCTCCTCCTCCTCCTCCTCTTGCTTCGTTTCCCTCATTCTCTAGTGACGTCATCAGGATCCGTGACGCCAAAGGAGGAGGAGGAGGAGGAGGAGGAAGAGGAGGAGACAGCCAGGAGAAAATATTAAAAGAAAAGATTGCAGTTTGTGGAGGAGGAGGAGGAGGAAGAGGGAAGGGGACAGGAAGAGGAGGAAGATAAGGGGGAAGACGGGAGGAGGGACGGTGGAGGAGGAAGAGGAGGAGGACGGAGAGAAAGGTGGAGAGATGGAGGAAAAATCTCTCTCTATTTCTTGTCATCGCCTATCCTGCTGGAACCGCCATCTTGTGTTAATATTGACTCCCCCCCTTTCTTCCTTCCTTCCTGTCCCCCCTCCCCCCTCCCCCCCATCTTCCTCCTCTTTCCCTCCATTTGTCTCTCCATCATCATCATCATCATCATCTTGTCTCTCATTGTTTCTTCCTATCTCCTATTTCTTTCTCCTTTTCTGCTTTTTTCTTCTTTACTTCACTTTCCTTCATTTTCCTTTCTCTATCTCTTTTCTTCCTTACTTTACTTTCCTTCTCTCTCTCTCTCTCTCTCTCTCTCTCTCTCTCTCTCTCTCTCTCTCTCTCTCTTCCGTCACACACACTTCTCTCCCTCCCTTTCCTCCCCCTCTCTCTCTCTCTCTCTCTCTCTCTCTCTCTCTCTCTCTCTCTCTCTCTCTCTCTCTCTCTCTCTCCTCTCCGTGGTCAAGAGGAAAGATAGATTAGGGACAAGAGGATTACAGGACAAGGAAGAGGAAGAAGACCGGCAAACACGAAGAGGAGGAGGAGGAGGAGGAGGAGGAGGAGGAGGTATGAGAAAGTGGAGGAGGTGAAAGAGAAAAGAGAAAGAAACAAATAAAGAAGAAAAAGAAATGAGGACAAAGGAAAAATGGACCAGAGAGAGAGAGAGAGAGAGAGAGAGAGAGAGAGAGAGAGTGAGAGAGAGAGAGAGAGAGAGAGAGGCAAGGAAAGAAGCAGAAAGATAAGGAAGTAAATAAAGAGAAAGGAGAAAGAGGCACGGACAGAGAGAGAGAGAGAGAGAGAGAGAGAGAGAGAGAGAGAGCGGTATCACCAAAGGAGTAATCCATCTATTTCCTTGTAGAGTAGATGGAGAAAGAAGAGGAGGAGGAGGAGGAGGAGGAGGAGGAGGAGGAGGAGGGGGAGGGGGAGGAGGAGGAGGGGGCGGAGGAGGAGGAGGAGGAGGAGGAGGAGGAGGGTAGCATAAAAAAAACATCCTCCTGAGAAATAAATTAGTATGGTAATGTGAGAGAGAGAGAGAGAGAGAGAGAGAGAGAGATTAGAATGTAGATGAGTAGCAGAAGGAAAAAAAAAAAAAAGAATTACACAGCAGAAAACCAATTTGTGGCATCAAAGACAGGAGCATGGGAAGATCTCTCTCTCTCTCTCTCTCTCTCTCTCTCTCTCCGTGCCTCTTTCTTCTCCTTTATCTTTTTTACTTCGTTATCTTTTGCTTCTTTTTCTCTCTCTCTCTCTCTCTCTCTCTGCTTATTTTTCATTCTTCTTCTCTTTCTCTTTTCTCAGCTCTCTCTCTCTCTCTCTCTCTCTCTCTCTCTCTCTCTCTCTCTCTCTCTCTCTCCGTGCTTATTTTTCATTCTCTTTCTCTTTCTTTCTTTTTCTCTGCTTCGTTATCTCTCTCTCTCTCTCTCTCCCCGCGGCCCCAACGTTCGTCTTTATAATGCTGCGCCGCATCAATGATTCAGGAATGACACAAAACGTTCCTCGTGAAACATTTCTGTGTAATACTCGCGGGTCGTAAAACACTTTCCACCGTGGCTGCCTGGCAAACAACAACAACAGCAACAAGGACAGCAATAACAACAGGTGAAAAGAACAATAACACATATAACAACAGGAATCAACAACAGCAACAACAAAAACAACGGCTGAAAGAACAGCAACAAAGATGACAACTAAAAACAAAAAAATAACTAACAAAAACAACAACAGGAATAGTAACAAATATAACAATGAGGTAAAAACAACAGTGATTTACAACAACAGCAACAACAATGACAACAACAAAAATAAAAGTATATAAAAAAATACATACATAAAACACATACACACTGAAGACGCTGAAAGAGGAGGAGAGGAGAGGAAAGAGAGGAAGAAAGGGCTGAGGGGGAGGAAAAATATTACCTCTGGAGAGAAAATGTCTGAAAACTTTCCTTAAACATTTTTCACGAGAGAGAGAGAGAGAGAGAGAGAGAGAGAGAGAGAGAGAGAGAGAGAGAGAGAGAGAGAGAGAGAGAGAGAATAAAGACTTACACAGAAGTACGCAATAGCTATCCATCTTCTGAATCAAATAACCTGCGTGTGTGTGTGTGTGTGTGTGTGTGTGTGTGTGTCCAGGTAGGCCTCACACAGGTAAACAGGTGTCAACAAGGGCTGTCGCATGTTCACCTGGACGATCGCGAGCTTAACAAATTTTCTGTGCGACCTCATCCTTTCACCGCTCCACGACTGTTAAGCTAAAAAGACTTCCTTGATGTGTTCTATCACGGCCGCTCGTTGCAGGGATGGAGTGAATACGAGAGTTGTGTAATAGAATACGAATAGGAACACATCAAATTCCAACGAATACTAATACGAATTCGATTACACTGAAATGGTTTTACTTCGAATACAAATACGAATACTTCTTGAAAGTATTCATGAATACATTCATGAATACTTTCCATTGAAAAATACCTTCACGACGTAACTGGGTGTATAACTGTTCTGAAGTTATGTAACAGTAAAATGAGCTCCTGAACACATATACAAGTCTACAAGTCAGACTCCGATGTCCAGACGCCGCGCTGCAACGGTCCGCGAACCTGTACCATACACGACGATTACACGCCCGCCCTGATGGCTGACGACTCTTTCCTTCTAATCTATTTTACACAGAATCAACTTCGCTGTCTTATTATATTACGACTAATTTTCCAGTGCTTTATATACCAACGCTTTCGTGAATAAGAGAGAAGGTATTGTGAAGTAAAGGCAATAGTACACACACACACACACACACACACACACACACACACACAACACCTCTGCCGTCCCACACACACACTCCTTGAACACACAAATATAGACTGACAGACTCGTACCCATATTACCTTCTTAACCTGACAAAACAAGACAGACAGACAGACAGGTAAGAAGACAGATTGATACACAGGTAACTAACTACACGCGATTACCTTCCTCAACAGACAGACAGGTAAGGCAAGAGAGAGTCAGCCAGGGAGGTACAGAGGTGCATAGATGTACCTTCCGTGGGGACGCTTATCAATCATGCGTTTTCTCTCTCTCTCTCTCTCTCTCTCTCTCTCTCTCTCTCTCTCTCTGACTCACGAACACGAGGGAGGAAAGGAAGGGAGGTAAGGGAGGAAGGAAAGGGAGGAAGGAAAGGGAGATAGGAAAGGAAGGTAGGAAAGGGAGGAAGGAAAGGAAGGGAGGGAAAGAAGGAAGGAAGGAAGGAAAGGAAGGGAGGAAAGAAAGGAAGGGAGGAAAGGAAGAGAGGAAAGGAAGAGAGAAAAGGAAGATAGGAAAGGGAGGAAAGAAAGGAAGGGAGGAAAGGAAGGGAGGAAAGGAAGGGAGGAAAGGAAGGAAGGAAAGGAAGGGAAGAAAGGAAGATAGGAAAGGGAGGAAAGAAAGGAAGGGAGGAAAGGAAGAGAGGAAAGGAAGGTAGAAAAGGGAGGTAGGAAAGGAAGGGAGGACAAGGTGGTGTGGTGGGGGTAGGGGATGCTGGGGGCTGTCTGTGTGTGTGTGTGTGTGTGTGTGTGTGTGTGTGTGTTGAAATAAGGTTTGTAAGATGAGATTGAGGCACAGAGCTAACGGAGCATATTAAGTGAGTTGGGAGGAGGAGGAGGAGGAGGAGGAGAAGTCGGATCGGAGAAGAAGGAAAGGGAGAAGAAAGAGGATGGGGAAATACATAGAAGCAAGATAAATGGTGGAATAACACTAATACCAAAAAATAACAATAATGAAACAATTACAATAATAAAGAAAAGTAAAGAAAACAAAGAAAAAAGAAGAAATAAAAAAAGATGGATGGAGAGAGAGAGAGAGAGAGAGAGAGAGAGAGAGAGAGAGAGAGAGAGAGAGAGAGAGAGAGAGAGAGAGAGAGAGAGAGAGAGAGAGAGAGACACATAGAGAGATAGATAGCTAGATAGATATATAGAAGGATAGATAGTGGATAGATTGGGGAGGTAAGGATATACACAAACATATATACATAGATAGATATAGCATAGACTTCACAACTAGTTGACGGGAAATCTCTTCAGTCTTGGCGCGCTGGCTTCGCGTAAGGGGCCGATTGTTATGGCGACTTTCACTGCGACAACTCAAACACACTCTGCGTTCTTACTCCGAATTTAAGTGGAAACAGGACGAAATCTTCAAGTTTTAGTGCATACAAGCAGGCAGGAGTGTCTCTAGAGTGATTTGGTCGAGGATTCAAGGTAACTTATATAAAATAGCACCATGCGTGCACTTTGAAAACGTTGTGTAAAAAATGGCAAATTTGCGTAACTTTAGGTTGAAATCTTTACGTAAAATGAATGATAATTGTAGGATAGTGAAGTCCACAGTTTTACGTATTAGGAAACAAGAAATGTACGTTTAGTTAGTGCCTACATGGCAACTCAGCTCAGTTCCCGCGTCGCCTAACTCGCCTTAGGCACGCAGTCAGCTGGGCACTTCCCCTCTGTAAAGGATTATCGCTGTCCTGCCTCTGTTTACTCTCCAAGTAAGGGACCTACAGTTATTCATCGTCTCTGTACCCTTCCCCACAACTGCAAGGATCCAGAGGACGATACAAGAAGACACAGAAGGCAGTGGATCGAGTGGAAGTGACGGAGGAGACACAAGATATGAGGACGCCGCGACCCCGTGGAGTAAACTGTGGAGGAGCCGTACTACGCCATCAGTGCAGTGACTCAGTGTTGTGTGCAGTGCAGTGGTGTGTTCAGTGCAGTGTGGTAGTGAGGGGGCTGTTCACTACGTCCTACGGGGTCGAGTATGTGTGCATGGGGAAGGCCAACTCTGACCCGACTGAGCACTCTTTCGGCAAGCGCCGCACCATGTGCGGCGCCAACTACTGGACGAGCGTGCAGAACTTCATGGTGAGCAACAGGTTGGCCCAGCGCCTGCATTTGCTGAAGCTCGTCGGGTTCTTCCCCGGGGACGTGCAGGCCGACCTGGACCGGGCCAAGGCAGAGGAGAAGGAGGACGACGAGGTGATCTTGGCCCAGCTTGCCAGGGAGCTGGCCGACGACCAGCCGGACCCGCCGACGGACGAGTTGCTCCTCGCCGCGGTCGGCATCTACGCCGGCTACCTGGCCAGGAAGGTCCAGGCCAACTCCTCTGTGGCCGAGTGCTGCAAGCAGGAGCTTGCCCAGCAGGAGGAGATGAAGATTACCGTGGAGCTCGAGAGGGGCGACCCGCCCTCTGTGATGTTCGACGCCCTGGTCGAGCTGGTCGACAGGGAGAGCTGGAGACGGCCGGGCGGTCCTGAAGCGGCCATCTCCCAATGGCCCACATGGCGTCCTTCGGGATGTCGCTGTGGGACTCCCTGATGTGCAGGGAGGACAAGAAGGAGCGCAGGTTGAGGTTCCTCTCCCTTGCCATGCGCCACAGGGACGGGTTCAGGCACCTCCTGGAGTTCCTGGCGGCCTCAGACCCGACATTGCATGGGTACAGGTGCCAGGAGTGTCACAACCTGGCCAACACCATCTTGCCGCACATCAGCAGGTCCCTCTTCAACTGTTTCGGTGCTAATTTCTCCAAGGACGTGACCTCAGAAGCGAGGAAGAACAAGGCCTTGAAGCAGCCGACCGGCAGGAAGAGGAGCAGTATCGAGGAGGGCAGGAAGGAGACGGCGAGGAACAGGGACGTGTACAAGTCCAGGAAACTGACCGGGGCCCACAAGTCATAGGCCAAAAGGCTAAAGTGATTGTTCAGGGACGAGGGCCAGATAGCCGGCAAGACGTGCTGCGGCAATAGTGACATCGGAATTCAACCAAAATAAGTTGTGATTGTATATAGAAAAATGAATATTTTGCTTTTGTTGAGTAAAATTAAGATGTTTCTGCATGCTTTCCTCAAGTATTAAGTTTCTAATGTGAAAATTAAGTGATTTATCAGATGTTAAAAACTTACGTAAAAAATTGCACTAAAAAAAAAAATAAGTAGCTATTTCGGGCAAAAACTTATAAGATATGCTAAATATTGCTATTGATTCTGAAAATATAAGTGATTATCTCTGCATTTGGTGATGTTTGTGCATCTAGCGTAAAATCTGAGGCTTTTATAGCCTTTTTAAGTTTTGTTATACGTATATACAAAACAAGTAATCGGGATGTTCGTAGGGAACGACTTTGAATTTTTTGATACCGCTGCTCATGGAGACTCATATATGCCTAAGGGAGGTGCCTGTTTTAGTTTCAGGTCGCTAGCTGCTTTGGTTTTGAAAATATTTAAATTTTAAATTTTTGAAAATCGGCCCCCTGCGAATCGGCCCCGCGCCCCGTTTCCCGTCAAGAGATTGTGAAGTCTATGGATATAGATAGACGGATATAGAAGAACACATAGGTGGGTGGAATGACAGGGAAGATAGATAGATAGATAGAAGGATAGACAGCGGATAGATTGGGGAGGTAAGGATAGACACAAACATATATACATAGATAGATAGAGAAGAACACATAGGTGGGTGGAATGACAGGGAAGATAGATAGATAGATAGATAGATAGAAGGATAGACAGCGGATAGATTGGGGAGGTAAAGATAGACACTAGACAGACGGATAGAGAAGGACAGATAGGTGTATGGACGGACAGGGAAGGAGACAGACCGGATAGACCCACAAACACACATATCCCATTTTCTACGACAACGGAGCAGCTCAAAATAATAACAACAACAAAGCTTTCAGGGGCGTCTTCGGAAAACCAATTTAACGACTTTGTGCAACTCAATTTAACGTTTCACGCACACGAACACAACACGATTAGGAGCGAGTTCGTAGTGCTCAGGCGTCGTTAGGGTTTTGCAAGGGAGGTACACATTAACGACATCTTCAAGGCTACTACGAAGGGAATACAGAGAGAAAATTAATGTAGAAATAATATAAATAGAGTTACCAAACGTGGAGGAGGGTGGTGGTGAGTGTTGATAGGTAGATTGGTAGGCTGTGTCAGTAGTTCAGTAGGTAGGTACGCAGACATGTTGGCAGGTAGGTCAGTATGAAGGTAAGGTTAGTTGTTGATGAAAAAGTAGTTAGGTAGGTAGATAGGGATAGAGAAAGAAAGATAAAGAGAGAAGGGAAGAAAAGAAGGTTAGGTTAGATGTTGATGAGAAAGTAGTTAGGTAGGTAGACAGGTAGCTAGGTAGATAGGGATAGAGAAAGAAAGATAAAGGGAAGAGAAGAGATAGATAAATAGATAGAGATAAGGAGAGAGAGAAAGGAAACAAAAAAAAGGCGAAATGATTAAGAAATGGAAAAGTATGACGCCGAAAGAGAGAGAGAAAAGTTTTAGAGAGAGAGAGAGAGAGAGAGAGAGAGAGAGAGAGAGAGAGAATTCCTCCCCTTCCCCTTCCTTCCTTCCTCCCTTCTTTCCTTCCTTCCTTCCTTCCTTCTTTCCTTCCTTCCTTCTCTCCGAAATTTATGAAAAGGAGATGAGGAAGGAAACTGTATTCGCCTTCCTACCTCCTTCGGGCCATCGGTCAGGGAAGACAAATGAGGGAGGGAAGGAGGGAGGGAGAGAGGAAGGGAGGAAGGGAGGGGAAGAAAGGGATGATAAAGTATAAGAGGAAGGAAGTCGATGGAGGAGGATGGGACGAAAATGACAACTTGGTAATAAATTTCCATCGTTTAATATATTTTTTTAATCTCTACACTCTCTCTCTCTCTCTCTCTCTCTCTCTCTCTCTCTCTCTCTCTCTCTCTCTCTCTCTCTCTTGAGGGCGGAACGGAAGAGTGACAAGTGTTGACAAAAACTTATTATGACGAGAGAGAGAGAGAGAGAGAGAGAGAGCGCATCACCTATAAATCAAATCACACCCCGGGCACACTTCACTCCCCCCCCGCTCCCCTCTTATAGACCTTCCTTACAAGAGTCCCCCATCACGCCCCTCCACACGCCTGCCCAACACTAACCACCCCAACCCCCTCCGGCAACACCCACTGCCTTGCCCCTTCACCTCCAGCACTCGGGGTTGTCTGGTACATGTATACAACCGGTCAGAAGGACTCACCCATAGCTCTTTCGCACATATATAAATAAGTCTGTATTCTTTAACGTATTGGCATCTTGTAGAAGTTGCTGGGGGAGGGGAGGGGATGGGGAAAGGAAAGGGGGAAGTGAAGGATGGAGGGGGAAGGGAAAGAGGAAGGGTTTAGGGAAGAGGGAGGGAAATTGGAAAGGGAAGGGGGAGGAGAAGAGGAAAGGGAAGGGGGTATCTTAGGTACTAATGTGAAAGAGTGTAGCTTCTAAGAGTATGTTGAGGCAAGTGATCAGTAACACTTATATCCACGTACAATTTTGCACGATAGATATTTTTTTCCTTCACTTGTAATTATAATGGGCGCCAAGACCTTTAAAAATAATGGTCCCTTAATTTCATCTTCCATCCTTCCTTTCCTCTGTCGTTAGTACCTCCCAACGCATTTCTTCTCGTTTCCTGGTAAAATAATATTGATTCCTATAATTCTTTCTTCAATCCTTCCTTTCTTGTGTCGTTTTTACCTTCCATCGTGTTGTTTGTCTTTTGTTTGCTTCTATTGCTTATAATTTTCCAAGTGTTGTGTTTTGTTTGTTTCTATCGTTTATAGTTTTCCAAGTGTTGTGTTTCTTTTGTTTGCTTCTATCGTTTATAATTTTCCAAGTGTTGTGTTTCTTTTGTTTGCTTCTAACGTTTATAATTTTCCAAGTGTTGTGTTTCTTTTGTTTGTTTCTAACGTTTATAATTTTCCAAGTGTTGTGTTTCTATTGTTTGCTTCTAACGTTTATAATTTTCCAAGTGTTGTGTTTCTATTGTTTGCCTCTATTGTTTATAATTTTCCAAGTGTTGTGTTTCTATTGTTTGCTTCTAACGTTTATAATTTTCCAAGTGTTGTGTTTCTTTTGTTTGCTTCTAACGTTTATAATTTTCATCGTGTTGTGTTTCTTTTGTTTGCTTCTAACGTTTATAATTTTCATCGTGTTGTGTTTCTTTTGTTTGCTTCTAACGTTTATAATTTTCCAAGTGTTGTGTTTCTTTTGTTTGCTTCTAACGTTTATAATTTTCCTAGTGTTGACTTTCTTTTGTTTGTTTCTATTGTTTATAATTTTCCAAGTGTTGCGTTTCTTTTGTTTGCTTCTAACGTTTATAATTTTTCAAGTGTTGCGTTTCTTTTGTTTGCTTCTAACGTTTATAATTTTCCAAGTGTTGTGTTTCTTTTGTTTGCTTCTAACGTTTATGATTTTCCAAGTGTTGTGTTTCTTTTGTTTACTTCTAACGTTTATAATTTTCCAAGTGTTGTGTTTCTTTTGTTTGCTTCTAACGTTTATAATTTTCCAAGTGTTGCGTTTCTTTTGTTTGCTTCTATCGTTTATAAATTTCATCGTGTTGTCTTTCTTTCCGTCACCTCGTAAAAACAATCCCCGGAAGAAAATTTAAGTCACGGCAACAAAGGAAATGGAAAATGCACGAATGACAGAATCGCTGGAACCCGCCACGAAAAACAGATAAATAAATAAATAGATGAGTCTCAGCAACAAAGAAAACGAGGAACACTCACTGACTGGAGAAGGAAAACGGGATGCCCTCCCTCAGGCGGTCCTTGAGAGAGCGCTGCCGCCGACATCCTGAAGGGGAGTCCGCTGCCATCCTGCCGCTACGAGGGGGGAGGAGAACGGGGGGAGGGGGTGAGGGAGGCACTGGCCGGCACCACTACCTCCTTCTCTCACCCACGCCGCACCTGGAAGAGGGAGAGACAGGTGTTACGGAGAGAGGTTATCACCCTTTGCAGAAGTTAAGGTTTAGGGAAAGAAGGGAAAAGAAGGGAAGGAGAAGGAAGGAGGAAGAAAGACAAGAGGAAAATAAAGAAAAACAAAAATAGACCAAAGAGGGTGACACACACACACACACACACACACACACACACACACACACTCGGCCTAATTAATTCCCTGCAAAATAAGATGTTTCATTACAGTCATTAGTGTTCACCGCCCCTACACACACACACACACACACACACACACACACACACACACACACACAGTCCCTCTCCCCCACTGCCCCCCCCTCCCCCCTCCCCTCCCTCTCCTCTCGCGCGATAATTTGTCTCCCCTTCATTAAGAATTCCCTTACATTTCTTCCTCTTCTTCCTTCCTTCCTTCCTTCCTTCCTTCCTCTCCTCCTTATCCACATCTCCGTTATTTATTGCATCCTCATTATGTATTCCCATGTCTTTCCTTCTTTCTTATTTGCTTCCTTCCTTCTTTCTTTTTCTATTTTCATTATTTTTTTGGCGTATTCCTTCCTTCCTTTCTTTCTTTCTTTGTAACTTTTCCTTCATTCAGTCCTTCCCTCCCTCCTTCGTTCCTTCCTTCCTTCACTCCTCCTTCCTTCGTTCCTTCGTTCCTTCCTTCGCTTCTTCCTTCGTTCGTTCCTTCCTTCCTTCACTCTTCGTTCCTTCCTTCGTTCCTTCCTTCCTTCCTTCCTTCCTTCGTTTCTTCCGTCCTTCACTCCTTCCTTCCTTCGTTCCTTCTTTTCTTTGCGTATTTTTCCCTTCTATCTTTCCTTCTTTATTTCCTTTATTTGTACATTTCCTCCTTTCTTTCTCTCTTTCTTTTTCCTTTTTATTTATTTCTATCTATCTATCCATTCTTTTTCTTTTTCTTTCTATCATTCTTTTGTCTTTCTTCTTTCTTTCCCTCTTTCTTCATTCCCTTCTTCCTCCCTTCCTTCCCTTCGCCCTTTTATTCTCCTCCCCTGCACACTCCCTCTCCCTAATTATGTAGTGGGCCATCATTAAGATTGTTATGCCCACCCTTCGTTGCTCATTTGCTCCCTTACTCCCTACCTTCTTCAGCACCTTCCTTCCTTCTTTCCTTCCTTCCTCCCTTCCTTCCTTCTTTCCTTCCTTCCTGCCTGACTTTCCTTCTCCCTCTTTCTCTCTTTTTCTTTGTTTTTTTCTTTATTATTTATATTTTCTTCTTTTTCTAGCGCAGTCCTTCCTTCCTTCCTTCCTTCCTTCCTTCCTGCCTGACTTTCCTTCTCCCTCTTTCTCTCTTTTTCTTTGTTTTTTTCTTTATTATTTATATTTTCTTCTTTTTCTAGCGCAGTCCTTCCTTCCTTCCTTCCTTCCTGCCTGACTTTCCTTCTATCTCTTTCTCTATTTCACTTTTATTTTATTTTATTCTTTTTTTCTAGCACATTCCATCCTTCCTTCCTTCCTTCCTTCCATCCTGTCTGACTTTCCTTCTCCCCTCTCTCTCTTTTTCTTTGTTTTTTTCCTTATTATTTTTCTTTTCTACTTTTTTTCTAGCACATTCCTTCCTTCCTTCCTTCCATCCTGCCTGACTTTTTCTTCTATCTTTCTCTACTTCTCTTTTTTTTCGTTATTTTTCTTTTCTTCTTTTTCTCCCTTCCTCTTTTCTTCCTTTTTGCTTCTTTCCTTTTATTTCATTTCCTTTAGATTCCTTTACTTTTTCTCTCTTTCCTTTTCACTTAATTTCCTTCTCTCTGATTCTCTTTCTCCTTTCCTTCCTTGCGTTCTCTCCGTGTCTCCCTTCCTCTATTGTTTCCCAGCTCCCTCCACCTTCCCTTCCTCCTCCTTCACCTCCTCCTCCAACGTTCATCTATCTCCCCCTCCTTAATGAAGCTTCGTCACCATTTCTCACTCTTCTCTCTCTCTCTCTCTCTCTCTCTCTCTCTCTCTCTCTCTCTCTCTCTCTCTCTCTCTCTCTCTCTCTCTCTCTCTCTCCCTTCGAATCAGGCCAATAGAGGGGGCGCAGTGAAGGTATTTCGAAACAATCTATACGGCAGGTCACTTACAGCATACAAATTGAGGGAAGCCATTGGGGTGAAGGGAGGAGGAGGAGGAAGGTGAATGGAGGGAGGAAGAGTGAGGAGAGAGAGGAAAGAGGAGGAAGAGAAGGAAGAAGAAGATTAACAGTAGTGAAAGAGGAAGATAGAGAGGAGGA
>NC_066560.1:11311633-11314133 GCF_024679095.1 Eriocheir sinensis
CACTAACTAGGCCTTACGTTATATAGAGGAGGAGGAGGATGGGGAGGAGGAGGAGGAGGAGAAGGAGGAGGAAAGTCAGGAGAAGAAGGAGGAGGAGGAGGAGGAAGAAAGTCAGGAGGAGGAGGAGGAGGAGGAGGAGGAAAAAAGTCAGGAGGAGGAGGAGGAGGAGGAGGCCACAGGTTGCAATATTAACTTTGGCATCTATCGTCTTGTGTTACCTTGATTGGGTGATATGGAGGTGTGTTGGTCTCTCTCTCTCTCTCTCTCTCTCTCTCTCTCTCTCTCTCTCTCTCTCTCTCTTGGATAACACCCTCGCTTGATGGTTCTAACTGCACCCAAACTACAGACTTCAATGTTCTGCTTAAGTATTCCCAACCCCTTACTCCGGGAGGAAATGCATATCAGTGTATTATTAAGATTTCCCTTGGTAATTGTGGAGATTGACTCCGTGCCTCCAAAATACGATATTACGCCTCCATATTATAGTTAAGGGGCGAAATACATGTCCCTCAACCATAGTAAAGAAAAAGGCCAAATCCCCTTACCCTGTTTGTGGCTTGACGAGTCGCTGGGAAACTCACAATTCACATTCGTTCTCGGTAAAACACTCCTCGTTACTGCGTGCTGGTCAGAAGCGTCTACTGCAGCGCCCCAGCCTACAGTATAGTCACAGGTACCTTGTATAGGGAAAACACTCGCTAAACGACACTCGATATACACACACTTTCCCGGTATGCAAACTCCTTTTTACTGCTTGCTAGTCAGAGCCATGCCAGGTTAGCAGCGTCCCAGCCTACAGACTAGAGTATCGTCGCTGGTGCTCGGTCGACGGAAAACATACCCTGTAGAACACTCGCAATACACGGAAAACACACACTCAAAGACACTTGCAATACACACGCTCCCGGCAATAAACACTCCTCTTTCCTGTATGTTAGTCAGAACCATTCCAATTAAGCAACATCTCACCCGACAGAATAATCGCTTGTGTTCGGTATACGGGAAACACACGCTCAAAGACACTCCCAATACACACGCTCCCGGCAATAAACACTCCTCTTTCCTGTATGTTAGTCAGAACCATTCCAATTAAGCAACGTCTCATCCGACAGAATAATCGCTTGTGTTCGGTATACGGGAAACACACCCTGAAGGTCACTGTTTCCTTGGTCTGAAGAGCTTATCACCGCCCATCTCCGCGCGTCGCCAGCCCGCCGCCGAAACTGCCATGCGCGGGGAGATTGTCTCTGTGCTTCGTTGATTTATTCCATGACCTACACTGCCGCTGCCAAGAGGGAAAACCCGACCCTCAAGGATGAAACGCGAGATGATAATCGCGCGTCATCTGTCGGGAAAGCAGACGACGAGGAAAGCACCTCCTTATAACTTGCCTTATTTTGTTCATGTTCATGTTGTTAATGTTGCTTTATATTGTTCTTATCTAGCCTTATGTTACCTTATGTTGTTCTACAGACTTTTTTGAATCAACAGGTCATTTAGGCTAATCCACGTCGTCTGTCGGTGATATAGGGATCCAAACATCTCTCAATAGGCTGATTCAGGATTACAAAGCTTATTATTTGTCTTAAACAGTCCTAATTTTTTTTTTACGACAAAGGAGACAGCTCAAGGGCACAAAAAAAGGGAAACAATAATAAAAAAAAATCCCGCTACTCAAATAGAACCATTCATGAAATAATATACGAGGGAAACTTCTGTGATTCCCATATTAAGTCGATAATGAGTATAAGAATAAGAGTAAGTATAATAAGCATGGGTAACATATAAGTTTCTCTATTTCAGTATCGGAGTCTCCAAAGTGTAACAGCTCGAACCCTTATCACTACTGCCGAACGAAACACTCGCTAGAATTGTTCCTTCGTTTCTCACTCCCTCTTCTCCTCTCCCTCTTCTTCTTCTTCCTTCTTCTCTTCCTCATTCCTCCTATCTCCTCCTCTTCGTGTTTTTGTTCCTTCGTTTCTCTCTTCCTCTTCTCCTCTCCTTTTTCTTCTTCTTCCTTCTTCTCTTCCTCATTCCTCCTATCTCCTCCTCTTCGTGTTTTTGTTCATTCGTTTCTCATATCTTCTCCTCTCCTTCCTCTTCCTTCTCTTCTTCCTCATTTATCCTGTCTCCTCTTCTCCTGGAGCGTGGCAGACATGTATATGATATTTCCTATACTGAGTTTGTAAGGAAGGAACATACATTTTCACTTTCACTTAGGCAAAAATAGTAATAATAAAAAATACTTGAGTGAGAGAACTTGCGTGAGAGTCAGGCGCAGTGTTTCGTCTATCAGTGTGAGTGAAGCAGTTTGAAGCATTAACACTCTTGCCGAACAAACCAACCAACACTATGGGGAACGTGGCAGCGTGTCCACACAACGTTGCCAGATTGTCGTACTCTGCTTCTTATATTCGCTTATTTCAGACTAAAAACCGTCTCACCCATAAAACTAACGATACCCATTTCTAGTTATCACTAAAAATGTTAATTATAAAGG